>NW_027422793.1:2500-138626 GCF_048934315.1 Petromyzon marinus
GCTGGGTCTGTCCCGTGACTTCATCATGCACCTAGCCTGGCACAGCAGTCAACACACATGCCACATTCTGGGTCTGTTTCTGTGACCTCATGCACCTAGCCTGGCACAGCAGTCAACACACGGCACCTGCTGCGTCCTGTCACGTGACCTCCTCATGCACCTAGCCTGGGACAGCAGTACAACCCACAGCACCTGCTGGGTCTGTCTCTGTGACCTCCTCATGCACCTAGCCTGGCACAGCAGTCAACACACAGCACCTGCTGAGTCTGTCCACGTGACTTCCTCCTCATGCACCTAGCCTGGCACAGCAGTCAACACACGTCACCTGCTGGGTCTGTCTCTGTGACCTCCTCATGCACCTAGCCTGGCACAGCAGTCAACACACGGCACCTGCTGGGTCTGTCACGTGACCTCCTCATGCACCTAGCCTGGCACAGCAGTACAACCCACGTCACCTGCTGGGTCTGTCTCTGTGACCTCCTCATGCACCTAGCCTGGTTGGTTTTAACGACACAACATTTATATATTTACGCCATCTAAACCAACAAAACCTCTATTACGGACTCAGGTCACTCACTCGGCCACTCACTCAGCCAGTCACTCACTCACTCAGCCAGTCACTCACTCAGCCAGTCACTCACTCAGCCAGTCACCCACTCAGCCAGTGACTCACTCAGCCAGTGACTCACTCAGACAGTCACTCACTCAGCCAGTCACTCACTCACTCAGCCAGTCACTCACTCACTCAGCCAGTCACTCACTCTACCAGTCACTCACTCACTCAGCCAGTCACTCACTCACTCAGCCAGTCACTCACTCAGCCAGTCACTCACTCACTCAGCCAGTGACTCACTCAGCCAGTCACTCACTCAGCCAGTCACCCACTCAGCCAGTGACTCACTCAGCCAGTGACTCACTCAGACAGTCACTCACTCAGCCAGTCACTCACTCACTCAGCCAGTCACTCACTCAGCCAGTCACTCACTCACTCAGCCAGTCACTCACTCTACCAGTCACTCACTCACTCAGCCAGTCACTCACTCACTCAGCCAGTCACTCACTCACTCAGCCAGTCACTCACTCACTCAGCAGTCACTCACTCAGCCAGTCACTCACTCACTCAGCCAGTGACTCACTCAGCCAGTCACTCACTCAGCCAGTCACCCACTCAGCCAGTGACTCACTCAGCCAGTGACTCACTCAGACAGTCACTCACTCACTCAGCCAGTCACTCACTCAGCCAGTCACTCACTCACTCAGCCAGTCACTCACTCAGCCAGTCACTCACTCAGCCAGTGACTCACTCAGCCAGTGACTCACTCAGACAGTCACTCACTCAGCCAGTCACTCACTCACTCAGCCAGTCACTCACTCACTCAGCCAGTCACTCACTCTACCAGTCACTCACTCACTCAGCCAGTCACTCACTCACTCAGCCAGTCACTCACTCAGCCAGTCACTCACTCACTCAGCCAGTGACTCACTCAGCCAGTCACTCACTCAGCCAGTCACTCACTCAGCCAGTCACCCACTCAGCCAGTGACTCACTCAGCCAGTGACTCACTCAGACAGTCACTCACTCAGCCAGTCACTCACTCACTCAGCCAGTCACTCACTCAGCCAGTCACTCACTCACTCAGCCAGTCACTCACTCTACCAGTCACTCACTCACTCAGCCAGTCACTCACTCACTCAGCCAGTCACTCACTCAGCCAGTCACTCACTCACTCAGCCAGTCACTCACTCACTCAGCCAGTCACTCACTCACTCAGCCAGTCACTCACTCAGCCAGTCACTCACTCACTCAGCCAGTGACTCACTCAGCCAGTCACTCACTCAGCCAGTCACTCACTCAGCCAGTCACCCACTCAGCCAGTGACTCACTCAGCCAGTGACTCACTCAGACAGTCACTCACTCACTCAGCCAGTCACTCACTCAGCCAGTCACTCACTCACTCAGCCAGTCACTCACTCTACCAGTCACTCACTCACTCAGCCAGTCACTCACTCACTCAGCCAGTCACTCACTCTACCAGTCACTCACTCACTCAGCCAGTCACTCACTCACTCAGCCAGTCACTCACTCAGCCAGTCACTCACTCACTCAGCCAGTGACTCACTCAGCCAGTCACTCACTCAGCCAGTCACTCACTCAGCCAGTCACCCACTCAGCCAGTGACTCACTCAGCCAGTGACTCACTCAGACAGTCACTCACTCAGCCAGTCACTCACTCACTCAGCCAGTCACTCACTCAGCCAGTCACTCACTCACTCAGCCAGTCACTCACTCTACCAGTCACTCACTCACTCAGCCAGTCACTCACTCACTCAGCCAGTCACTCACTCAGCCAGTCACTCACTCACTCAGCCAGTCACTCACTCACTCAGCCAGTCACTCACTCACTCAGCCAGTCACTCACTCAGCCAGTCACTCACTCACTCAGCCAGTGACTCACTCAGCCAGTCACTCACTCAGCCAGTCACTCACTCAGCCAGTCACCCACTCAGCCAGTGACTCACTCAGCCAGTGACTCACTCAGACAGTCACTCACTCACTCAGCCAGTCACTCACTCAGCCAGTCACTCACTCACTCAGCCAGTCACTCACTCTACCAGTCACTCACTCACTCAGCCAGTCACTCACTCACTCAGCCAGTCACTCACTCAGCCAGTCACTCACTCAGCCAGTCACTCACTCACTCAGCCAGTCACTCACTCACTCAGCCAGTCACTCAATCACTCAGCCAGTCACTCACTCTGCCAGTCACTCACTCAGCCAGCCACTCACTCAGCCAGTCACTCACTCAGCCAGTCACTCACTCTGCCAGTCACTCACTCACTCACTCAGCCAGTGACTCACTCAGCCAGTGACTCACTCACTCAGCCAGTCACTCACTCACTCAGCCAGTCACTCACTCAGCCAGTCACTCACTCACTCAGCCAGTCACTCACTCAGGAGCTCAGCTGCTCACTCAGTCGCTTGCTCACTAAATTACTCAATCACTGAGCCAGTTTGACAGTAAACTTTTTGTTTATATATCCAACAACACAGCACGAAATAACATCATCGTCTGGCTAATCGGGACCTCCGTCAGCCTACCCCACACCACACAATGGTACCCACACGCTTACCCCTCCACCGTGGTGGTGGTGGTGGTGGAATTGGTGGTGGTAGCATTGGTGGTGTTGGATCGTGGTGGTGGTGGTGGTGTTCAGTTGGTGGCGGTGGTGGTGGTAGCATTCTTGGTGGTGGTGGTGGCGGTGGTGATGGCAGCATTGATGGTGTGGCGTTGTTGGTGGTGTTGCTGGTGCATCATGGTGGTGGTGGCGTTGTTGGTGGTGTTGGTGGTGGATCGTGGTGGTGGTGTTCAGTTGGTGGCGGCGGTAGTGGTGGTGTTTGTGGTGGATCGTGGTGGTGGTGGTGTTTAGCTGGTGGCAGTGGTGGTAGCATTCTTGGTGGTGGTGGCGTTGTTGGTGGTGTTGTTGGTGGTGGTGGTGGCATTGGTGGTGGTGTTGCTGGTGGTGGTGGCATTGGTGGTGGTGTTGCTGGTGCATCATGGCGGTGGTGTTCAGTGGGTGTTAGCGGTGGTGGTGGTGGTGGTGGTGTCGTTCAGTGTGTGTTAGTGGTGTTGGTGGTGGTGTTCAGTTGGTGGTGGTGGTGTTGGTGGTGGTGTCGTTCAGTGGGTGGGTGTTAGCGGTGGTGGTGGTGCTGTCGTTCAGTGGGTGTTAGCGGTGGTGGTGTTGGTGGTGGTGTCGTTCAGTGGGTGTTAGCGGTGGTGGTGTCGTTCAGTGGGTGTTAGCGGTGTTGGTGTTGGTGGTGGTGTTGTTCAGTGGGTGTTAGCGGTGGTGGTGTTGGTGCTGGTGTCGTTTAGTGGGTGTTAGCGGTGTTGGTGTCGTTCAGTGGGTGTTAGCGGTGTTGGTGTTGGTGGTGGTGTCGTTCAGTGGGTGTTAGTGGTGGTGGTGTTGGTGGTGGTGTCGTTCAGTGGGTGTTAGCGGTGGTGTTGGTAGTGGTGTCGTTCAGTGGGTGTTAGCGGTGGTGGTGTTGGTGGTGGTGTCGTTCAGTGGGTGTTAGCGGTGGTGGTGTTGGTGGTGGTGTCGTTCAGTGGGTGTTAGCGGTGGTGGTGGTGTTGGTGGTGTTGTCGTTCAGTGGGTGTTAGCGGTGGTGGTGTTGGTGTCGTTCAGTGGGTGTTAGCGGTGGTGGTGGTGGTGTCGTTCAGTGGGTGTTAGCGGTGGTGGTGGTGGTGTCGTTCAGTGGGTGTTAGCGGTGGTGGTGTTGGTGGTGGTGTCGTTCAGTGGGTGTTAGCGGTGGTGGTGTTGGTGGTGGTGTCGTTCAGTGGGTGTTAGCGGTGGTGGTGGTGAAGTTGGTGGTGTTGTTCAGTGGGTGTTAGCGGTGGTGGTGGTGTTGGTGGTGTTGTTCAGTGTGTGTTAGCGGTGGTGGTGGTGGTGGTGTCGTTCAGTGGGTGTTAGCGGTGGTGGTGTTCGTGGTGGTGTTGTTCAGTGGGTGTTAGCGGTGGCGTCAGCGATGTGCTCCAGCTCGTCGAGGTACCGCTGTCTCAGCGACCCCAGGTACGAGGCCAGGCCGGCTCCGTCCAGCCGCGAGTGTCGCGCCGCCTGGCCCAGCCTCGTCGCGAGGCGGTGGACGGCCGCTCGGTGCAGCACGGGCGCGGAGTCGGCCTGACGCTCCATCTGGGGGGGGTCGCGGAGGGGTCACGGGCGGCGGGGGGTCACGGGCGGGTCTCGGGGGGGTCGCGGCGGGGGTGTCAGCGGGGGTCAGCGTCGTTACCCAGCTCTTGCCGCCGATCCGCGCCAGCAGCCCCGTGGCGTCGCGCAGCAGGGAGGGCGGCAGCGATGACAGCGTGGCCATTTCCAGACCTGGACGCGGGGCACGCGGGGGGGGAGGGGGAGGGGGAGGAGGAGGGGGAGAGGGAGGAGGAGGGGGGGGGGAAGGCGACGGCTTCTTCTTCACGATGTTTGAGGCGCCGGCGGCCTCGGCAGGGCCATCCCCGCTCTGTGCCGCGATGCGTTTTTCCGGGCCGAGGGGTTTCCCCCCTCCCACTACCGGGACCTCGTGGAAATGCTCGGCAAATCTGAAAACCTGTTCCCTGGGGATCGGAGATCGGGTCACCGTTCTTTCCCCCAATGATGGTAATCGGTTGTGGCGCCGCAGGTTACTTTCTTGATGGGAGTTAAATAGAGATTTGTGATCGCGGGCCACTGATGCAGACTCCATCTCCTCGGCAACCCGCGACCGCCACCCATCCTTGCGGCGCCTCGCGGCTCTCCGAACCTCCGAGCGAGGGCTGCGGTAAGCCTCCTCATTCTCCGACGTGGGATTCTGTAGCCGATGACAGTGGGCCTGTCGCCATCCTGAACACCTCCTCTTGTCAGCCAGGGTCTCTGGGGAGGTCTGGACCGCGTACCCAAAGCAGCCATTTCAGCTGCATGAGTCACAGTCCTAAACCTCGCCCATTTACCCTCGACATCAGGAGGAGTGGGGGACGATGCCAATCCCAGCCGGCAGAGCATGCCACTAAGGGTTTGAATGGGGTCCTGGATGTACACCCACCACCGGAGTGAAAGAATTGCAGGTGCATCTTACAGATTACAAGTCGATGGTCAGTGGGCAGATCAGCTCCACGGTAGGTCCTGGTGTCAAGGACATGGGCTCGCATCCGCTGGTCCGTCACTATGTAGTCCAGCAGATGTTCTTGCTTGGACCCGGCATGCATCCATGATGTTGTGTGGATGCGGCGATGCCGGAACAGCGTGTTGGTATTTACAAGCCCATGGGCTGCACAAAAATGTAGCAGCCTCCTGCCGTTGTTATTGAGCTGGTCTGGCCCATGCCTTCCAATCACTCCAGACCAGGTGCATCATGACCAACTCGGGCATTCACCCAACAAGATGACTATCCCGAGGGGCCACTTTAGCTCGCACCTGTGACAGGAGGTCATAGAAGGCATCTGACTCATCGGCCTTGCCTGGATCCCTCCACGGATGTTCGTCTTCGGTGGGGGCATAAGTAACCACGACCACCACTCCTCACCTCCGGTTGTTGGGAAGGCGAGCCCAAAGTAGCCTGGAGCTTACAGCTTCCCAAACCTCACCGCCACGCTCCCACGCCCCCTTCATTCTTTTGTTTAGAAGAAGAGCCACTCCCTGTTGTTTGGCAGTCTCCTGCCGTGAGAAGAGGACTGTTCACCCCTCATGGTGGTAGGAGCCAGAGCCGGTCCACCGGACCTCCTGAATACCACAGAGATCCAGGCGGTACCGGTCCAGCTCCCGACAGAGGAGTGGCAGCCTCTCCTCCGCAGTGAGCGTTCGAACATTCCACGTGGCCACCCGTAGTGGTTTTTCGTTGTTTCTGGAGGAGCCCCGAGGGTAGATATTCAGTCTTCTGGCTCCGCCAAATGGGGTTTGGTCAGGAGACGTCATAGACGCCTGTCCCCCCGGGGCCTCCGGCACAAGCTTATTAGTTACATATTTCAGTTTAACTCGTGGTTTCGTGGTAATTAATTGAAGGTGGAAGGGTTACCAGCCCCTCGCACCTGTCCAGAGCCCCCGTTTAGCCCCTGTGGTGGATGCATTTGCCATGAGGGGAGGAGCCAATCAAAATTGGATCTCGCCCCAAAGCACTGTCCACGACAGAGTTGCCCATCCGGCACCGCGAGGAGGTAGGGGGTTGTTTTTCCGGACCACACACACACACACGTACACACACACGTACACACACACACACGTACACACACACACGCGTAGTACCGTAGTGCGTGTCCGGCGTGTGCCCCTGCACCAGCTTGTACGTGCACGTCACACGTGGCACCGTCCGCGAGTCGTCGGCACCAGCGGCTTTACCGTCACGACGGCCGGCCCAGGGCAGCTGCTGCTGCTGCTGATTGCGCGACTCCACCAGGAAGTGGCTGTTGGAGACGTTGGGGTAGAGGGTGGAGAGGTGGCTCAGCTCCAGGTGGTGGGTGGCGAAGATGGTGAACGTCTGGGGGAGGGGGGGGAGACACACAGGGGTGGTGAGGGTGGTGAGGGTGGTGAGTGGTGAGTGGTGAGTGTGAGTGGTGAGTGTGGTGAGTGTGAGTGGTGAGTGTTTGTGGTGAGTGTGAGTGGTCACCACCTTGCGCTGCAGGAGACACTCACAGACCGAGTGACAGATCCCCAGGGCCTCGTGGACCCCGGTGCCCCTCCCGAGCTCGTCGATGATCACCAGAGAGCGGTCGGTGGCTGTGCGAACTATGTAGTTCACCTGGGGTCATGGGGGTCACCGGGGGTCACCCACCCACTCACCCACCTACACACCCACCCACTCACCAACTCACTCACTCACTCACCCACCCACTCACACACCCAATCACCAACCCAATCACCCACCTACCCAACCACTCACCCACCCACTCACCCACCCACTCACACATCCACTCACCCACCCACTCACACACCCACTCACCAACCCACTCACCCACCTACCCAACCACTCACCCACCCACTCACCAACCCACTCACACACTCACCCACCCACTCACACACTCACCCACCAACCCACTCACCAATCCACTCACCCACCCACCCACTCACCCACCCTCTCACTCCCCACCCACCTCTCTCATCTCGATGGTGAAGGTGGAGGAGAGTGGCTGGATGTCGTCGTCCACACCGATGCGAGTGAAGATCTGATCAGCGATCCTCACGCAGGCAAAGTCGGCTGGTACGAAACAACCTGAAGCAGTGGTAGCACCCAAACACTCACTCACTTACTTACTCACCTACTCACTCACTCACTCAAACACTCACTCACTTACTTACTCACCTACTCACTCACTCAAACACTCACTCACTTTCTTACTCACCTACTCACTCACTCAAACACTCACTCACTTACTTACTCACCTACTCACTCACTCACTCAAACACTCACTCACTTACTTACTCACCTACTCACTCACTCACTCAAACACTCACTCATTTACTTACTCACCTACTCACTCACTCACCCAAACACTCACTCACTTACTTACTCACCTACTCACTCACTCAAACACTCACCTACTCACTTACTCACCTACTCAATCACCCACTCACTCACTTACTCACCCACTCACTCACCTACTCACTCAATCACCCACTCACTCACTCACCTACTCACTCACCTACTCACTCACTCACTCACCCACTCACTCACTCACCCACTCACTCACCCACTCAATCACTCACCCACTTACTCACCCACTCAATCACTCACCCACTCACTCACCCACCCACTCAATCACTCACCCACTCACTCACCCACCCACCCACTCAATCACTCACTCACCCACTCACTCAAACAGTCACTCACCCACCCACTCACTCACTCACTCACTGACTCACCCACTCAATCACTCACCCACTCACTCACCAACTCACTGACTCACTCACCCAATCACTCACCCACTCACCCACTCACTCACTCACCAACTCACTCATTCACCAACTCACCCACCCACTCACCAACCAACTCACTCACCAACTCACCCACCCATTCACCAACTCACTCACCCACCGACTCACTCACTCACCAACTCACCCACCCACTCACCAACTCACTCACTCACCCACCCACTCACTCACTCACTCACCAACTCACCCACCCACTCACCAACTCACTCACTCACCCACTCACTCACTCACCAACTCACTCACCCACTCACCAACTCACTCACTCACTCACCCACCCACTCACTCACTCACCAACTCACCCCCCCCCACCCACTCACCGATCTGTGCCATCACCTGGCAGAGTGCCACCTGTCTCAGCAGCGTGGACTTGCCGCTGTTGTTGGGCCCCGTGACAACGAGGAAGTTTGAGGCGTCCGACAGGAAGACGTCGTTAGGCACCAGCGGCCAGCCCAGCACCCGCTCCAGGATGGGGTGGCGAGCCCCCTTGAGGGCCAGCGTGTCAGAGAATTCCGGACGGACTGCAGCTCACCACAGACAGCGGGGGGGAGGTCACGGGGGGGAGGTCACGGAGGGGGAGGTCACGGGGGGGGAGGAGGTCACAGGGGGGGAGGTCACAGGAGGGAGGTCACGGGAGCGGAGGTCACGGGGGGTGAAGGTCACGGGGGCGGAGGTCACGGGGGGAGGTCACGGGGGTGACGATCACGGGGGGAGGTCACGGGGGGTGAAGGCCACTCACTCACCCACCCACCCACTCACCCACCCACTCACTCACTCACTCCCTCACTCACCCACTCACCCACTCAATCACCCACCCACTCACCCACTCACTCACCCACTCACTCACCCACCCACCGACTCACTCACCCACTCACTCACCCACTCACTCCCTCACTCACTCACCCACCCACTCACTCACCCACTCACTCACCCACTCACTCACCCACTCACTCATCCACCCACCCACCGACTCACTCACCCACTCACTCACCCACTCACTCCCTCACTCACTCACCCACCCACTCAGCCACCCACTCACCCACCCACCCACCCACTCACTCACCCACCCACTCACCCACCCACCCACCGCGTACCGGACTTGGTGAGCGTGGTGCGGTGAGCGAATGCCAGCAGCATGTCCACCATGGACACTGCGTCAGCAAGCTTGTAGAGACACACAATGTCCTCCCGGATCTCCGCAAACAGCTTGGACAACACCCTGGGCACGGAGACAGAGCGGGGGTCACCCTCCCCTCCCCAAAGGGTGTTGTGTAAAGAGTAGTGTACAGTAGTGTATAGTGTAGTGCATAGTGTAGTGTACAGTAGAGTATAGTGTAGTGTATAGTGTAGTGCATAGTGTAGTGTAGTAGTGTATAGTAATGTATAGTGTAGTGTACAGTAGTGTATAGTGTAGTGTATAGTGTAGTGCATAGTGTAGTGTATAGTGTACAGTAGTGTATAGTGTAGTGTATAGTGTACAGTAGTGTATAGTGTAGTGTATAGTGTAGTGTATAGTAGTGTATAATGTAGTGTATAGTGTAGTAGTGTATAGTGTAGTGTATTGTGTAGTGTATAGTAGTGTATAGTGTAGTGTATAGTAGTGTATAGTGTAGTGCATAGTGTAATGTACAGTGTACAGTAGTGTATAGTGTAGTGTATAGTAGTATAGTGTAGTGTATAGTGTAGTGTATAGTAGTGTATAGTGTAGTGTATAGTAGTGTATAGTGTAGTGTATAGTAGTGCATAGTGTAGTGTATAGTGTAGTGTATAGTAGTGTATAGTGTAGTGTATAGTGTAGTGTATATTGTAGTGTATAGTGCAGTGTATAGTAGTGTATAGTGTAGTGTATAGTGTAGTGTATAGTAGTGTAGTGTATAGTGTAGTGTATAGTAATGTATAGTGTAGGGTATAGTGTAGTGTATAGTAGTGTATAGTGTAGGGTATAGTATAGTGTATATTGTAGTGTATAGTAGTGTATAGTGTAGTGTATAGTGTAGTGTATAGTGTAGTGTATAGTGTAGTGTATATTGTAGTGTATAGTGTAGTGTATAGTGTAGTGTATAGTGTAGTGTATATTGTGGTGTATAGTGTAGTGTATAGTGTATAGTGTAGTGTATAGTAGTGTATAGTGTAGTGTATAGTGTAGTGTATAGTGTAGTGTATAGTGTAGTGTATAGTAGTGCAGGGCATAGCCAGGGGGTTCCTCTGCAACCCCCACAGGTAGACGGGGCAGTGAGTGGAGGAACAGATGGAGATTAGTCCACCACACTCTGCCTGGGGTAGGGGTGTTCTCTCACACGTTGGACATGAGGTAAATCTCCTCCACGGCCTCCTGGCTGCGGCAGTTCAGCCTCATGAGGTCCATGGTGGTGTAGCTGAGAAGGTTCCCACGTTTGCTCACCTGGTGAGTGAGGGGTGGTGAGTGGTGAGTGAGGGGTGGTGAGTGGTGAGTGAGGGGTGTGGTGAGTGGTGAGTGAGGGGTGGTGAGTGAGGGGTGGTGAGTGGTGAGTGAGGGGTGGTGAGTGGTGAGTGAGGGGTGGTGAGTGAGGGGTGGTGAGTGAAGGGTGGTGAGTGGTGGGGTGAGTGGTGGTGAGTGGTGAGTGAGGGGTGGTGAGTGGTGAGTGAGGGGTGGTGAGTGAGTGGTGAGTGAGGGGTGAGTGAGGGTGGTGAGTGGTGAGTGAGGTGTGGTGAGGGGTGAGTGAGGGGTGGTGAGTGGTGAGTGAGAGGTGAGTGAGGGTGGTGAGTGGTGAGTGAGGTGTGGTGAGGGGTGAGTGAGGGGTGGTGAGTGGTGAGTGAGGGGTGTGGTGAGTGGTGAGTGAGGGGTGGTGAGTGAGTGGTGAGTGAGGGGTGAGTGAGGGGTGAGTGAGTGGTGAGTGAGGGGTGGTGAGTGGTGAGTGAGTGGTGGTGAGTGGTGAGTGAGGGGTGGTGAGTGGTGAGTGAGGGTGGTGAGTGGTGAGTGAGGGGTGTGGTGAGTGGTGAGTGAGGGGTGGTGAGTGGTGAGTGAGGGGTGAGTGAGGGGTGAGTGAGTGGTGAGTGAGGGTGGTGAGTGGTGAGTGAGAGTGGTGAGTGGTGAGTGAGTGGTGGTGAGTGGTGAGTGAGGATGGTGAGTGGTGAGTGAGTGGTGGGGAGTGGTGAGTGAGGGTGGTGAGTGGTGAGTGAGGGTGGTGAGTGGTGAGTGAGAGTGGTGAGTGATGGGGTGAGTGGTGGTGAGTGGTGAGTGAGGGGTGGTGAGTGGTGAGTGAGGGGTGAGTGAGGGGTGGTGAGTGGTGAGTGAGTGGTGGTGAGTGAGTGGTGGTGAGTGGTGAGTGAGGGGTGGTGAGTGGTGAGTGAGTGGTGGTGAGTGAGTGGTGGTGAGTGGTGAGTGAGGGGTGGTGAGTGAGGGGTGGTGAGTGGTGAGTGAGGGGTGGTGAGTGGTGGTGAGTGAGGGGTGGTGAGTGGTGAGTGAGGGGTGGTGAGTGGTGAGTGAGGGTGGTGAGTGGTGAGTGAGGGGTGGTGAGGGGTGAGTGAGGGGTGTGGTGAGTGGTGCGCTGAGTGGTGAGTGAGGGGTGGTGAGTGAGGGGTGTGGTGAGTGGTGGGGTGAGGGGTGAGACTCACACATAGACACATAGACTCACACATAGACACATAGACTCACACATAGACTCACACATAGACACATAGACTCACACATAGACTCATAGACTCACACGTAGACACACACATAGACACATAGACTCACACATAGACACATAGAATCACACATAGACACAGACTCACACGTAGACACATAGACTCACACATAGTTCACACATAGACACATAGACTCACACAAAGACACATAGACTCACAGATAGACACAGACTCACACATAGTCTCACACCTAGACACATAAACTCACACATAGACTCTGGGTCTATGAGTGGTGAGTCTGTGAGTGGTGAGTCTATGAGTGGTGAGTCTGTGAGTGGTGAGTCTGAGTCTCTGTGTGATGAGTCTATGCGTCTCTGCGTGGTGAGTCTATGGGTCTCTGTGTGGTGAGTCTATGGGTCTCTGTGTGGTGAGTCTGTGGGTCTCTATGTGATGAGTCTATGGGTCTCTGTGTGGTGAGTCTATGGGTCTCTGTGTGATGAGTCTATGGGTCTCTATGTGATGAGTCTATGGGCTCTGTGTGAGTCTATGAGTCTCTGTGTGGTGAGTCTGTGGGTCTCTGTGTGGTGAGTCTGTGGGTCTCTGTGCGATGAGTCTATGGGTCTCTGTGTGATGAGTCTATGAGTCTGTGTGGTGAGTCTGTGAGTCTCTGTGTGATGAGTCTGTGAGTCTCTGTGCGATGAGTCTATGAGTCTGTGTGGTGAGTCTATGGGTCTCTGTGTGGTGAGTCTGTGGGTCTCTGTGCGATGAGTCTATGGGTCTCTGTGCGATGAGTCTATGAGTCTCTATGTGATGAGTCTATGAGTCTCTGTGTGGTGAGTCTGTGGGTCTCTGTGCGATGAGTCTATGGGTCTCTGTGCGATGAGTCTATGAGTCTGTGTGGTGAGTCTGTGAGTCTCTGTGTGATGAGTCTGTGAGTCTCTGTGCGATGAGTCTATGAGTCTGTGTGGTGAGTCTATGGGTCTCTGTGTGGTGAGTCTGTGGGTCTCTGTGCGATGAGTCTATGGGTCTCTGTGCGATGAGTCTGTGAGTCTCTATGTGATGAGTCTATGAGTCTCTGTGTGGTGAGTCTGTGGGTCTCTGTGCGATGAGTCTATGGGTCTCTGTGCGATGAGTCTATGAGTCTGTGTGGTGAGTCTGTGAGTCTCTGTGTGATGAGTCTGTGAGTCTCTGTGCGTTGACCTTGATGAAGACCTCTGGCAGACGCTGTTCGGGCTGCAGGGAGTGAGCGGACGTCTGGATGTAAAAGCCACGCAGGGCGCTGTAGCTCATGGACATGGGCAGGTTGTGAATCTCGGAGAGCTGTTTGATGATCTCTGGGAGAGAGAGAAAATGGGCAGGTTGTGAATCACGGAGAGCTGTTTGATGATCTCTGGGAGAGAGAGAATGGGCAGGTTGTGAATCTCGGAGAGCTGTTTGATGATCTCTGGGAGAGAGAGAATGGGCAGGTTGTGAATCACGGAGAGCTGTTTGATGATCTCTGGGAGAGAGAGAATGGGCAGGTTGTGAATCTCGGAGAGCTGTTTGATGATCTCTGGGAGAGAGAGAATGGGCAGGTTGTGAATCACGGAGAGCTGTTTGATGATCTCTGGGAGAGAGAGAATGGGCAGGTTCTGAATCTCAGAGAGCTGTGTAATGGTCTCTGGGAGAGAGAGAATGGGCAGGTTGTGAATCACGGAGAGCTGTTTGATGATCTCTGAGAGAGAGAGAATGGGCAGGTTGTGAATCTCGGAGAGCTGTTTGATGATCTCTGGGAGAGAGAGAATGGGCAGGTTGTGAATCTCGGAGAGCTGTTTGATGATCTCTGGGAGAGAGAGAATGGGCAGGTTGTGAATCACGGAGAGCTGTTTGATGATCTCTGGGAGAGAGAGAATGGGCAGGTTCTGAATCTCGGAGAGCTGTGTGATGGTCTCTGGGAGAGAGAATGGGCAGGCTGTGAATCACGGAGAGCTGTTTGATGATCTCTGAGAGAGAGAATGGGCAGGGGAGAGAGGGGGAAGAGTGGGGGAGAAAGGAGGAGAGGGGGGGGGGAGATGATGGTGGAACCCACGACCTCCTGCGTACCAGGCGAGGTACTTGACATCTCGCAGCCACCGTGATGATGACGATGATGAGAGAGACACGCAAACTCCAAACGTACAGCAGCAGGCGGTAGAGAGAGAGAGGAAGAGAGAGATACAAAGACGGCCGGGGAGGGCTACGGGTGGGTGAGCCGTGCCGTGCCTTCGATGTCTCCGACAGCCTCGGAGAGGATGCGCCGAGCGAGGTCCAGGAAGCCGTTGAGGCCGGGGCGCACGACGTGGCAGCGCCGTGTCCTGGCCGAGAGGAGGTTGCCCTTGCGGAAGGGCAAATCGTCGGTCAGCACCGTGCGCAGCTTGCCCAGGATCGCAGGGAACCTGGCACGGGGACAGCGGGGGAGGAGACGCGGTGGGGGTTGTGGTGTCGCCGCCGCCATCGACGCCGCCACCGTCGCCGACAACAACAACGACGACGACAACCGCCGTTCGCCACTAAGTGGCGATGACGTCACCACGACGCTTGTGCCAGGCCATGTGCACTTCAAGGCCACGTGAAGTGTTGAACGCACGCTGGCACGAAGGTCACGGGGCAGACCCAGGTGCCAGGGGGGGACTGACTGAGATGAGTGGCTGATGCACCACCTGTGCCCCCTACTGTGCCAACCCGCTGTGCTTTAGCCACCCGGCGCTCCGCTCGTTGTTGTGAGCGTCGCTCCACCGCCCTCCGTTGTTGTTGGAGGGCGACTACCTCCAACTGCCCAGTAGCATCCTTCACGAGCCTCCTCCACTGAGTCCGATCTCGACACCGCTGGTACCAGTCATCGGCAAGTCCACTCAGCTCCACGTCCTCCTGTACCACGTCACTCCATCTTCTCTAGCCCCCTCGATCCGGCTGAACAAAAGCTGTTTCGGCATGTGATGGCTGGGCATGCGGGCTACATGGCCCAGCCAACGCAGTGTTGCCTGCCGGAGGAGCTCACCGATGGGACCTTGCCCAGATCTTTCAAGGATTTGTGAGCTCCTCACACAATCCAGCCAGGTTAAACCCAGGATGGATCGTAGACAGGCCAGCCTAAATGTTTCTAACCAGCAAAGATGTTCCCTTAGGGGGGTCCACGTTTCACAGGCATAGAGAAGGGAGGGAATGACTGTGGCCGAGAAGACCTGAAGCTTAGTGCGGAGCGACAGACCAAGTAGCTTCCACACAGCATTACGCAACCGATGAAAAGATAATGCCGCTTGACCGATTCCGAGTGCTGTTAAACCGGAGCCGGTCATGAGCACACTGCCCAGGTATGGGAAACTCTCCACTCTCCCCACAACTATCCCATCACCAATTGGAAGTTGTGGGGGTGGAGTGTCCGATGGCACAAAATACCCAGGCAAGTGCTTAGTTTCAGTGGGTAAGGCTCCACCTCTTAGTGGCAAGCTCCAGGTTCAGCAGCAGTGCCTCCAACTCCTCCTTTGAGTGAGCAGCAATTCCCAGATCATCGGCATACATTACATGGTTGAACAATCGGGAGCCATCCCTTGACCGCACCCGGGCATCGATCAGCCTCCCATTCTATCTGTACCAGATGGGAATTCCTCCGGTACAGCTACTGAAGACTTCACGAACTACGTGGTCAAAATAGATGTTTAATAATGTGGGAGCCAGAGGACATCCCTGCCGCACCCCAAGGTGTACAGGGAATGGCTCCGACTCCCGGCCACGTAGATTTGCCTGGGCCCGCTCACTATCATGAAGGTCCTTAATGATCATGAGCAGAGGGTCAGGGACTTCGAAAGCACGAAGAACAACCCAGAGCCCAGGCCTACTGATGGTGTCATAGGCCTTGGTCAGGTCAATAAAGCAGAGATGTAGGTCTTGTTGGAATTCCCTATACCTATACTGTAGCAGACAGACAGAAAATATGACATGTGCAGGAACGCCTTTTCCTGAAACCGCATTGGGGTTCCGCATGCCTCTTCTAAGCGTGCCTTGCACGGCGATGTTGAATAATCCTTGCCAGGACCTTTCCCGGCACACTGAGGAGTGAGATACCCCTGTAGTTGTTACAGTCTGTACGGTCCCCCTTCTTAAAGAGGGGACCACCAGGGCATTCTTCCAATCCTGCGGAACCCATCCAGTGGTCCAGACTGTTGTTATGATGTCATGTAGGACAGTTTGTGCACAAACGCCACCCTTCCTCAGCATTTTGCATGGGAGATCGTCTCTACCCGGTGCCTTTCCTGGTCTCAGACTCTGGATTGCCTTCAGTACTTCCTCAACAGATGGCACCTCAGCCAGCCACTCACAGGGGGTGACTTCTTCCAATATTTGAGGCACCGCAGCCTCAGTAGTGTCATCCCCACTTTGGCCCACAATGTTTTCCAGGTTGAGGGATTTTTCCTCCCCCAGGACCTCACAGAAATGCTCAGCAAATATGCAAACCTGTTCCTCGGGGTCGGAGATTTGGTCACTGTTCTTTCCCCTAATGATGGTAATAGGTGTGGCGCTGCAGGTTATATTTTTTTATGGAGTTAAAGAGCGATTTGTGATCGCGGGCCATTGAGGCAGACTCCATCTCCTCAGCAACCCGCGACCACCACCCATCCTTGCAGCACCTCACGGCTCTCCATACTTCCGAGCAAAGGTTACGGTAAGCCTCCTCATTCTCCGACGCGGGATGCTGTAGGCTATGAGAGTGGGCCTGTCGCTTTTCTCAGCCAGCCTGAGCACCTCCACTGTCAGCCAAGGTCTCTGGGGAGGTCTGGACCGTGTACCCAAAGCAGCCATTGCAGCTGCATGAGCCACAGTCCTAAATCTCGCCCATTGTCCCTCGACATTAGGAGGAGTGGGGGACGATGCCAACCCCAGCCACACTGAGACCAGGCCACTATGGGTTTAAATGGGGTCCTGGGTGTACACCCACCACCGGAGTGGAAGAATGGCAGGCGCATCTTACAGATGACTAGTCGATGGTCAGTGGGCAGATCAGTACCACGGTAGGTCCTGGTGTCAAGGACATGGGCCCGCATTCGCTGTTCCGTCACTATGACATCCAGTAGATGGCCTTGCTTAGACCCGGCATGCATCCATGATGTTGTGTGGATGCGCCGATGCCGGAACAGCGTGTTGGTAATTATAAGCCCATGGGCTGCACACAAATCTAGCAACCTCCTGCCGTTGTTATTGAGCTGATCTGGCTCATGCCTTCCAATCACTCCAGACCAGGTGTCAGCATCATGACCAACTCGGGCATTGAAGTCACCCAACAAGATGACTCTATCCCGAGGGTCCACTTTAGCTAGCACCTGTGACAGGAGGTTATAGGAGGCATCTGACTTATGCCTGCATCCTTCCACGGATGTTCATCTTCGGTGGGGGCATAACTAACCATGACCACCACTCCTCACCTCTGGTTGATGGGAAGGCGAGCCCAAAAAGTAGCCTGGGGCTTACAGCTTCCCACACCTCACCACCACGCTCCCACGCCCCCTTCATTCTTTTGTTTAGAAGAAGAGCCACTCCCTGTTGTTTGGTAGTCTCCTCCCCTGAGTAGAAGACTGTCCACCCCTCACGGTGGCAGGAGCCAGAGCCGGTCCACCGGACCTCCTGATTACCACAGAGATCCAGGCGGTACCGGTCCAGCTCCCGACAGAGAAGTGGCAACCTCTCCTCCGCAGTGAGCATTCGAACATTCTACGAGGCCATCCGTAGTGGCTTTTCGTTGTTAAAGGAGGAGCCCCGAGGGGAAGGATTCAGTCTCCTGGCTCCGCCAAATGGGGTTTGGCCAGGAGACGTCATAAATGCCTATCCCCCCGGGGCCTCCGGCACAAGCTTATTAATTACATTTTTCATTCATGGTTTGGTGATAATTAATTGAACGTAGATGGGTTACCAGCCCCTCGCACCCATGCAGAGCCCCCAATTGGCTGCTGTGGTGGCTACAAACGTCATTAAGGGAAAAGCCAAAAATCTAAATAGGCCCTCCCCCCATGGCACTGCCCACCACAGCGTTGCCATCCGGTACCAACGAGGAGGTAGGGGGTTGTTTTTGCCACCGTCACAACCCTCACCATCACCACCATCACCCTCACCACCGTCACCACCATCACCACCATCACCACCACCACCCACACCACCACCCCCACTACCACCACCACCACCACCACTACCACCGTCACCACCATCACCCCCACCACCACCCACACCTCCACCCCCACCACCACCACCACCACCGTCACCACCCCCACCATCACCACCACCTCCTCCACCACCCCCACCCACACCACCACCACCACCACCTCCTCGACCACCATCACCCCCACCACCACCACCCCCACCACCACCCCCACCACCACCCCCACCACCACCACCTCCTCCACCACCATCACCCCCACCACCGTCACCACAGTCACCACCTCCACCACCACCACCAGCCTGGTCTCCTCGTCACCTGCAGTCCAACAGGGAGCTCTGGTAGGCTGTCAGCAGTGGAGTCTTGCAGGGGCTGAGCGCTCGCTGGGAACACAGCAGGGGAGAGATAGGTGAGGGTGACACCTGCACCTGTCACTCACCACTCACCACCTCACCACTCACCACCTCACCACTCAACTCACCTCACCCTTCACTCAACACTCACCCACCCCTCACCAACCCCTCACCTCACCACTCACCTCACCTGCCACTCACCCTACCTGTGGGTGTTGTGGAGGCACCCCCAGTGGCAGCTGTCTCTGTGTGTGAGTCTGCTGTTGCCTAGGGGCACCCCCAGTGGCAGCTGTCTCTGTGTGTGAGTCTGCTGTTGCCTAGGGGCACCCCCAGTGGCAGCTGTCTCTGTGTGTGAGTCTGCTGTGGTCTAGGGGCACCCCCAGGGGCAGCTGTCTCTGTGTGTGAGTCTGCTGTTGCCTAGGGGCACCCCCAGTGGCAGCTGTCTCTGTGTGTGAGTCTGCTGTTGCCTAGGGGCACCCCCAGTGGCAGCTGTCTCTGTGGGTGAGTCTGCTGTAGCCTAGGGGCACCCCCAGTGGCAGCTGTCTCTGTGTGTGAGTCTGCTGTAGCCTAGGGGTACCCCCAGTGGCAGCTGTCTCTGTGTGTGAGTCTGCTGTGGCCTAGGGGCACCCCCAGTGGCAGCTTAATGATAATGATAGTGATCAATAATAATTAGTGATGATAGTGATCAATAATAATTAGTGATGACAGTGATTAACAATAATTAGTGATGATAGTGATCAATAATAATTAGTGATGACAGTGATTAACAATAATTAGTGGTGATAGTGATCAATAATAATTAGTGATGACAGTGATGAACAATAATTAGTGGTGATAGTGATCAATAATAATTAGTGATGACAGTGATTAACAATAATTAGTGATGATAGTGATTAACAATAATTAGTGATGATAGTGATTAATAATAATTAGTGATGATAGTGATTAACGATGATTAGTGATGATGGTGATTAACAATAATTAGTGGTGATAGTGATCAATAATAATTAGTGATGACAGTGATGAACAATAATTAGTGGTGATAGTGATCAATAATAATTAGTGATGACAGTGATTAACAATAATTAGTGATGATAGTGATTAACAATAATTAGTGATGATAGTGATTAACAATAATTAGTGATGACAGTGATTAACGATAATTAGTGATGATAGTGATTAACAATAATTAGTGATGACAGTGATTAACAATAATTAGTGATGACAGTGATTAACAATAATTAGTGATGACAGGGATTAACAATAATTAGTGATGATGGTGATTAACAATAATTAGTGATGATGGTGATTAACAATAATTAGTGATGATAGTGATCAATAATAATTAGTGATGACAGTGATTAACAATAATTAGTGATGATAGTGATCAATAATAATTAGTGATGACAGTGATTAACAATAATTAGTGATGACAGTGATCAATAATAATTAGTGATGACAGTGATTAACAATAATTAGTGATGATAGTGATTAACAATAAGTAGTGATGATAGTGATTAACAATAATTAGTGATGATAGTGATTAACAATAATTAGTGATGACAGTGATCAATAATAATTAGTGATGATAGTGATTAACAATAATTAGTGATGATAGTGATTAATGATAATTAGTGATGGTAGTGATTAACAATAATTAGTGATGACAGTGATTAATGATAATTAGTGATCATAGCGATGAACAATAATTAGTGATGACAGTGATTAATGATAATTAGTGATGGTAGTGATTAACAATAATTAGTGATGACAGTGATCTTGGGCAGGCGATGTAACCTGCAGTGGAGACACCAACTCCAGGACATGCTTGAGGTGGATGGCGTAGTTGATCTTAGACTCAGAAGTTCTCAACTGGAACAGGGTGGATGGATAGACAGATACATAGATAGATACATTTTGATTTAAAGCTTTCGTGACCGCAGGGATTCATATTCTTGGTTCTTTCGGTAAAGTCACCACGTAGAAAGGGAAACTATAAAATAATAAAAATATAAAACAATAAAATTATCACGAAGTTTCGACTGCAACACAAGTAATCATCATCAAGGTGTGAAAACCACAGCAAGAAAATTGTATTGTTTTATATTTATATTATTTCCCTTCTACGTGACTTTACCGAATATAGATAGATACATGTAGAGATAAATATAGACAAATAAATAGATCACTAAATAGCCTCTCTCTCTACATCACGGGTGGGGAACCTTTTTTCTACCAAGGGCCATTTGGATATTTACAACATCATTCGCGGGCCATACAAAATTGATCAACTTAAAAATTAGCCCGTTATATCCGGTCAAACGTTTAATTAACTCGCCCCTAATGCGATGGGCTGGAACTGCTTCTCTTTGGCGAAGCGTTTGGTGATGTTAGCCGGTATTGACGATGTTGTTGCTACTCGCAACTGCTCTTCCAGGTTTGCTCTACCTAGATTTATTGAATTTCGAGTCCTGCCTGCGGTTGCCTTGGCAGGGCCAGAGACCGGACGTTCCCCACCCCTGTTTAACGTGATGAAGGGGTACTGTGTGGTGCTGAGCGAGGTGATGCTGATGATGATTAAAGTGATCATCTCACCGTCTCTGTCTTAGGGATTTGAATCAGCATTGAGAGCAGGTGGTCTACATCCAGAAACTGACTGATAGCTGCACACACATACACACAGACATCACACATATACACACAGACACACACACACAGACATACACAACAACAACAACCGCCATTCGCCACTAAGTGGCGGTGACGTCACCACGACGCTTGTGCCAGGCCATGTGCACCTTGAGGCCACATGAAGTGTCGAACGCCCACCGGCAGGTGGTCACGGGGCAGACCCAGGTGCCACGGGTCGACTGACTAAGATGACTGAGATGACTGGCTGATGCACCACCTGTGCCCCCTACTGTGCCAACTTGCTGTGCTTTAGCCAGCCGGCGCTCCGCTCGTCGTTGTGAGCGTCGCTCCTCCGCCCTCCGTTGTTGTTGGAGGGCGACTGCCTCCAACTGCCCAGTAGCGTCCTTCACGAGCCTCCTCCACAGAGGCCGATCTTGACACCGCTGGTACCAGTCATCGGCAAGTCCACTCAGCTCCACGTCCTCCTGTACCACATCACTCCATCTCTTCTCTAGCCCGTGCCGCGCCCGTTTAGCCCCCTCAATCCGGCCGAACAAAATCTATTTGGGCATGTGGTGATTGGGCATGCGGGCTACATGGCCCAGCCAACGCAGTCTTGCCTGCCGGAGGAGCTCACCGATGGGACTTTGTCCAAATTTTTCGAGGATTTGTGAGCTCCTTACACAATCCAGCCTGGTTAAACCCAGGATTGATCGTAGGCAGGCCAGCCTAAATATTTCTAACCGGCGAAGATGTTCCATTAGGGGGGTACACGTTTCACAAGCGTAGAGAAGGGAGGGAAGACCCGAAGCTTCGTGCGGAGCGACAGACCAGGTAACTTCCACACAGCGTTACGCAACCGATTAAAAGATAATGCCGCTCGACTGATTTGGAGTGAGACCTCTGCTGTTAAACCGGAGCCGGTCATGAGCACATTGCCCAGGTATGGGAAACTCTCCACTCTCTCCACAACTGCCCCATCACCCACATACCCACTCACCCACCCACCCAACCACTCACTCACCCACTCACCCACCCACCCACTCACTCACCCACTCACCCACCCACATACCCACCCACCCACTCAGCCACCCACCCACCAACCCACCCACCCACCGGCCTGCACTCTATAGAAGTTGTCTTCCTGCATCAGCTCATCCACACAGTCGAGACGGCCTCTGAGCGTCTCTTCGTCCACCAGCGGCTCGTGGATGTTGGCTCTGAGCCGGCGCGCTCCTCCACGCGTCCTCGTGTAGTTGAGCACCCCGAATAGCGAGTGGGAGCTCCTGGGTGCACGCTCGCACGCACACACACACACACACGGGTGGAGGAGGGTCACACACACACCAACACACACCCACACACACTCACACCACACTCGCACCCACACATACACGCACACACACCAACACACACACACTACCACACTTGCACCCACACACACCCCCACACACACCAACACACACCAACACACACACCAACACACACACACCAACACAAACCACAAAACAACAACAACCACCATTCGCCACTAAGTGGCGGTGACATCACCACGACGCTTGTGCCAGGCTATGTGCACCCTGAGGCTACGTGAAGTGTCGAACGCCCGCTGGCAGGAGGTCACGGGGCAGACCCAGGTGCCACGGGTCGACTGACTGAGATGACTGGCTGATGCACCACCTGTGCCCCCTACTGTGGCAACCTGCTGTGCTTTAGCCACCCGGCGCTCCGCTCGTTGTTGTGAGCGTCGCTCCTCTGCCCTCCATTGTTGTTGGAGGGCGACTGCCTCCAACTGCCCAGTAGCGTCCTTCATGAGCCTCCTCCACAGAGGCCGATCTTGACACCGCTGGTACCAGTCATCGGCAAGTCCACTCAGCTCCACGTCCTCCTGTACCACATCACTCCATCTCTTCTCTAGCCCGTGCCGCACCCGCTTAGCCCCCTCAATCCGGCCGAACAAAAGCTGTTTCGGCATGCGGTGGCTGGGCATGCGGGTTACATGACCTATCCGAGGGGCCACTCTATCCCGAGGGGCCACTTTAGCCAGCACCTGCGACAGGAGGTCATAGAAGGCATCTGACTCATCGGCTTTGCCTGCATCCCTCCACGGATGTTCATCTTCGGTGGGGGCATAAGTAACCACGACCACCATTCCTCGCCTCGGGTTGATGGGAAGGCGAGCCCAAAGTAGCCTGGGGCTTACAGCTTCCCACACCTCACCGCCACGCTCCCACGCCCCCTTCATTCTTTTGTTCAAAAGAAGAACCACTCCCTGTTTTTTGGCAGTCTGCTGTCCCGAGTAGAGGACTGTCCACCCCTCATGGTGGCAGGAGCCAGAGCCAGTCCACCGGACCTCCTGAATGCCACATAGATCCAGGCGGTACCGGTCCAGCTCCCGACAGAGGAGTGGCAGCCTCTCCTCCGCAGTGAGCGTTCGAACATTCCACGTGGCCACCCGTAGTGGTTTTTCGTTGTTTCTGGAGGAGCCCCGAGGGTAGATATTCAATCTCCTGGCTCCACACACAACCACACACACCACACACACCCACACACCACACACACCAACACACACACCAACACACACACACCAACACACAGAAGGGGGAGCGGCTATCCCCGCTAGCGAGGGAAGAGGAGGCATCGTCTACCGGGGGTCGTGGGAGTTGCGCAGCAGCTCCAGGTTGGCGGCCGTTGTGCCGTCGATCATGGCGGTGCGCTCACTGCCGCAGAAGGAGACGCGCACGGAGGCCGGGGCGAGCACCACGCCCTGGATGAACTCCACATACTGCAGCAGCGCCGCCGGCGAAGCCAGGCAGTAGTATCTGGGGGTGGTCGGCAGGGGGGAGGGTGAGAGGGGGGTGGGTGAGTGGGTGGATGAATGGATGGGTGAGTGGATGGGTGGGTGGGTGAGTGAGTGGGTAACCCTAACCCTAACCACTCCATCTCTTCTCTAGCCCGTACCGTGCCCGTTTAGCCCCCTCGATGCGGCCGAACAAAAGCTGTTTGGGCATGCGGTGGCTGGGCATGCGGGCTACATGGCCCAGCCAACGCAGCCTTGCCTGCCGGAGGAGCTCACCGGTGAGCTCCTCACCCGCTCACCCACACACTCACCCACACACTCACTCACCCACTCACCCACCCACTCACCCACCCACACACACATCCACACACACACCTACACACACCCACTCACTTCCCCTGCACGTCCATGAGTACGGTGGCCATGTGGGGCACGCAGAGCCTTCGCACGGCGTCCATGCCCCGCTCCTCGTTGAAATATTTCCTCAGCACCGTGGTCACGTGGGCCTCCTGCACACGCACTCACCACGAGGTGGCAGCACCCACTGTGGTGCGTCTGTGGGTCTCTGGTGAGTCTGTGGGTCTCTGTGTGGTGAGTCTATGGGTCTCTGTATGGTGAGTCTTTGGGTCTCTGTGCGATGAGTCTATGGGTCTCTGTGTGGTGAGTCTGTGGGTCTCTGTGTGATGAGTCTAGGAGTCTCTGTGTGGTGAGTCTATGGGTCTCTGTATGTGATGAGTCTATGGGTCTCTGTGTGATGAGTCTATGGGTCTCTGTGTGGTGAGTCTGTGGGTCTCTGTGTGATGAGTCTAGGAGTCTCTGCGTGATGAGTCTGTGGGTCTCTGTGTGATGAGTCTATGGGTCTCTGTGTGATGAGTCTATGGGTCTCTGCGTGGTGAGTCTATGGCTCTCTGTGTGATGAGTCTAGGAGTCTCCGCGTGGTGAGTAGTGGCGATGCCCTCCGTGCGTGCTCACAGGGAAGTAGTCCCTCAGCAGGGTGAACATTTTGCTGGCGTTTGGGTTGCAGGCCGTTTGGGGCATCACCACCTCCAGCGGGCGTAGCACCTGCAGCTTGGTGATCGCCTGAACAAGCAGCAGCAGCAACAGCAGCAGCAGCAGCAGCGCCAGCAACGAGAATAACAGGCTGAGGTGCAGCAGGAGGAGGTCACGGGACAGACCCAGGTGCAGTGCGTTGACTGCTGTGCCAGGCTAGGTGCACCAGGAGGAGGTCACAGGACAGACCCAGGTGCAATGGGTTGACTGCTGTGCCAGGCTAGGTGCACCAGGAGGAGGTCACGGGACAGACCCAGGTGCAGTGGGTTGACTGCTGTGCCAAGCTAGGTGCATGAGGTAAGGTAAAATTAAAAAACTAGTGTTTAATAGTTTAATACTAACTTAACCTGTCAATGTATATAAATATACTGCATACCTGCAGAATAACGACACGCACACATTGGCACGTAGCTACTTACGTGGCTACTGGGTCCCGCACTTTCAAGGGCCCCGCGCTAAACGCTTTCAAGCGATCAATTCCGGTTCGGTGATTCTGCTCTCTTACCAGAGTACGAAACCACCCTTCAGCTTTTACGAACGGCCGAGTGTGTTGAAGGTTCAGTTTCAGTTTTCAGTTTATTTTGGGTATAGCCCTGTGAGCCATCCGGCTCTTGAATCGGAGTGCAACCGCAACAAACCAACAAACCAACAAAAACACGACCAAGAAAAGCATCAAATTTTGACTTAAAGCTTTCGTGACTGCAGTGATTCATATTCTCAGCTCTTTCGGTAAAGTCACGTTGAAGGGAAACAATAAAATAATAAGCACAGAGACAATTTAAACCGAGAAGATGTATTCTGGCTTAGCAATCATTGTAAGGATTTGATAAACTATTTCAGGTCTTAATTGATTGTTCACGCTTACGGTGGCTTTCAGACAGCATACATTAATTTTTCGTCTCCCCCCTCCTCTTTTCAGAACATAGATGGACTCGTCATTCTAAATAAACTGACAAATCGTGGCGCCAACGTATTTTTATAAATAAATAAATGCACCGATTATAAATAAATAAATTAATGTGAACCGCCACTTCTTTCAAATGTTTCTTGCCGTTGGTTTTGACATCTGATGATGACCGTTTGTGTTATGGTTGAAACGTCGTGAGAATTTTTATAGTTTTATATATATTTTAGTATTTTATTGTTTCCCTTCAACGTGGTGACTTTACCGAAAGAGCTAAGAATATGAATTACTGCTGCAGTCACGAAAGCTTCAAATCAAAACAACCACAACCACAAAGAAAACTTAGGTTAGAGATGTGTCGCATTATCCGGCCGTACAGCAAGTGACAAAAATGACAATCGCTTTACCGCGCAGGTGAAGAATGTGCGTGTTTTAGTTTTTAATTCAGGGCCCGGTTCATAACACGCACTGCACAGGAGGGGGGGGGCCCTTTGTGTTCGTGCACGGAGAGAGAAGGAGGGGCGGAGGCTGACCTTGACGTAGGGCTGGCTGTCGGGGAACTGACACAGCACCAGCTCGGGGCAGCGCAGGTCGATGCTGGCCAGGCCGACCTCGCCCCGAGCGATACCTCGGCCCTCTGCCAACGCCACCACCACCGACCTCGCCTCCACTTCCTCCTCCTCCTCCTCGTCGCCGGCGTCGGCGTCGTCAGTCGTGGAGAACGAGGTCGCTGCGGGGCCACAAGAGAGACGGGGTGCTGCCTCCTGTCGTGAGTCGATGAACGGTGGTGAGTCTACGGGTCTCTGTGTGAGTCTATGGGTCTCTGTGTGAGTCTATGGGTCTCTGTGTGAGTCTACGGGTCTCTGTGTGAGTCTACGGGTCTCTGTGTGAGTCTATGGGTCTCTGTCTGAGTCTATGGGTTTTTGTGTCAGTCTATGGGTCTCTGTGTGAGTCTATGGGTCTCTGTGTGAGTCTACGGGTCTCTGTGTGAGTCTACGGGTCTCTATGTGAGTCTACGGATCTCTGTGTGAGTCTACGGGTCTCTGTGTGAGTCTACGGGTCTCTGTGTGAGTCTACGGGTCTCTGTGTGAGTCAATGGGTATCTGTGTGAGTCTATGGGTCTCTGTGCGAGTCTACGGGTCTCTGTGTGAGTCTATGAAGGGTGGCGAGTCTATGGGTCTCTGTGTGAGTCTATGGGTTTCAGTGTTAGTCTACGGGTCTCTGTGTGAGTCTATGGGTTTCTGTGTGAGTCTACGAGTCTCTGTGCGAGTCTATGGGTCTCTGTGTGAGTCTATGGGTTTCTGTGTGAGTCTATGGGTCTCTGTGTGAGTCTATGGGTCCTGTGTGAGTCTATGGGTTTCTGTGTGAGTCTATGGGTCTCTGTGTGAGTCTATGGGTCTCTGTGCGAGTCTACGGGTCTCTGTGTGAGTCTATGAAGGGTGGTGAGTCTATGGGTCTCTGTATGAGTCTATGAAGGGTGGTGAGTCTACGGGTCTCTGTGCGAGTCTATGGGTTTCTGTGTGAGTCTACGGGTCTCTGTGTGAGTCTACGGGTCTCTGTGCGAGTCTACCGGTGGACGTGGTGGCCCTGCTGCTGCTGCCGGGCGCATGCCGCTGGCGTTGCCGCCGCGAGCCGCCTGGCGCCGCACGGAACCGGGAAGAGGGGAGGGGCGCCCGCGGGGCCCAGGAGGAGAAGCCTGGCATCACCACGGTGGGAGCATCACCGCAGCCGCCACCGCCACCACCGCCGCGGGCCCTGCCGCCGCCGCTGGTGGTTGTGGCGGTGTCGGCGTTGCCGCTCCGGTCGGCCAATCCCGACTCTGGGAACAAGAGAAACGGGGGGGGGGGGGGGGGCGGACGGAGACTTAATTAAAGCGGTCCGTTTTCTTCGGGGCTCCTCGCGCTCACGGCCCTGTTCCAACGCGGCACGGGGGGAGCGCGATGGCACCAGAAGGCCGACATCGTTCAAGAGAGAGGCTTCACCAAAAACAGAAGCGAGAGAGCTTGCATACTTCGACAGCTGGCGAGGAACGACGCCTCCCTCTCGTCTCCCCCCCCCCACCGCCCACCAACCCCAGCGAGGTCTTGTGCGAAATCCTGTTTGGCAGGATTAATTGTGCTCCCCTTTACAAGACCCTAGTGGAGGGAGCGAGCTGATTTTCTAAAGGGAGGGGGGGGAGAGGCTGCGTAGGGCCACACATTCGCTCGACGCAACATCACAGAACGGTGCCCGGAATGGAAAGCCGTGGGCTTGTCGGGGCCTTAATGCTCCGCAGGGAGCGGAGAGCAGCGAGATGCAATCTGTTCCTTAAACCTGCCGTGACCGCAGGAATTCATGTTGTTGAGTTATTTCGGCAAAAACTCACGTAGGTACGAAAACATTTTAATGGATCACGACGTTTGGATCGCGACACAAGCAACCGTCACCAGGTGTGAAACGAACACAGCAGGTGGACCGCCGACGTAGGAGCTGACGTAGGAGCAGTCCACGTGACCTCACCAAAAGAACCAAAGGATAAGGAGCAAGAGGAGCCAAAGTACGGTAATCCGTCAACATCAAAATAATCCGCGGAGAGGCGTCATCCCCCTCAGGGACGGAGCCAGGATTTTCAGCCCGGGGTGACATTCAACAAATGTTAACTTCAAGAATGATTAGAGATTTCGATTTAAAGCTTTCATGACTGCAAGGATTCATCTTCTTTGGTTCTTGCGGTAAAGTCACCACGTAGAATGAGAATAAAATAATAAAACAATAAAAGTCTCACGACGTTTCGGCCACAACACAAGTGGCCTTCTTCAGGTTTAAAGGGACAGACCTGTTGGGACGACAGGTGGCCTGAAGAAGGCCACCTGCGTTGCGGCCGAAACGTCGTGATAAGTTTATTGTTTTATTTTATTATTTTATTCTCATTCTACGTGGTGGTGACTTTACCGAAAGAACCAAAGAAGATGATTAGAGAGTCAGGCTTGAACCAGACGCCATCGGTTTGGCGACACGCTCTGATGGTGCAGTTACACGAAGTCCGCCGGACCGAGTGTCGTGCACTTACACGCACAATGTTTCAGATTTTTCGATTTTTTATTTTTTTTTCGGGGGTGACAATTGTCTAACCCTGTCACCCCCCCCCGCCCCCTGGCTCCGCCGCTGATTGCCCTCCTGCACTCTCTCTGACCTTGCATCCTGGAGTGGCGTGCCGCGGGCGTGGAGCTGAGCAAAGACGAGGAGGCGGAGGAGGTGGAGGCGGTGGTGCTGTGTAGCTTGGCTCTGGTCTTTGTGCGCCGGGGAGGAGAATCCAGCAGTAGGCCAAACGAGTACTTGGGACCCTTCGTGGACATCCTGCAACCAAGCCTGGGGGTGAGCGAGATGTTGACTACCTCACCTGGTATACAGCAAGAGGTCGTGTGTTCCACCACCATCATCATCATCACGGTGGCTAGGAGATGTTAACGCCTGAGCCTGGCAGTGATTAGGAAGCTTGGGGAATATTCAAATCTGTGCGAGGGGCTTAACGCTGCTCAAACGATGAGGATCTGCGAGATTACCTCATCCGATTTCAAAAGAGCGGATCACCTGTCAGACACACACACAGACATCACACACACACACAAGACACACACAGACATCACACACACACACAAGACACACACACACATCACACAAGACACACACAGACATCACACACACACAGACACACACAAGACACACACAGACATCACACACACAGCCATCACACACACACACAATACACACACAGACATCACACACACATCACACACACAGACATCACACACAGACACACACACAGACACACACACAGACATCACACACACACACACAAAAGACTCACACAGACATCACACACAGACACACACAAGACACACACAGACATCACACGCACACAGCCATCACACACACACACAAGACACACACACACAAGACACACACACACACATCACACACACACAGACACACACAAGACACACACAGCCATCACACACACACACAAGACACACACACACAAGACACACACACACACAAGACACACACACACAAGACACACACACACACATCACACACACACAGACACACACAAGACACACACAGACATCACACACACACGACACACACAGAGACATCACACACACAGAGACATCACACACACAGAGACATCACACACACAGACATCACACACACACAGACATCACACACACACACAAGACACACACAGACATCACACGCACACAGCCATCACACACACACACAAGACACACACACACAAGACACACACACACACATCACACACACACAGACACACACAAGACACACACAGCCATCACACACACACACAAGACACACACACAGACATCACACACACACACACAAAAGACTCACACAGACATCACACACAGACACACACAAGACACACACAGACATCACACGCACACAGCCATCACACACACACACAAGACACACACACACAAGACACACACACACACATCACACACACACAGACACACACAAGACACACACAGCCATCACACACACACACAAGACACACACACACAAGACACACACACACACAAGACACACACACACAAGACACACACACACACATCACACACACACAGACACACACAAGACACACACAGACATCACACACACACACAAGACACACACAGACATCACACACACATCACACACACAGACATCACACACAGACACACACACAGACACACACACAGACATCACACACACACACACAAAAGACTCACACAGACATCACACACAGACACACACAAGACACACACAGACATCACACGCACACAGCCATCACACACACACACAAGACACACACACACAAGACACACACACACACATCACACACACACAGACACACACAAGACACACACAGCCATCACACACACACACAAGACACACACACACAAGACACACACACACACAAGACACACACACACAAGACACACACACACACATCACACACACACAGACACACACAAGACACACACAGACATCACACACACACGACACACACAGAGACATCACACACACAGAGACATCACACACACAGAGACATCACACACACAGACATCACACACACACAGACATCACACACACACACAAGACACACACACACATCACACACACAAGACACACACAGACATCACACACACACACAAGACACACACAGACATCACACACAAAGACATCACACACACGACACACACACAGACATCACACACAGACATCACACACACACGACACACACAGAGACATCACACACACAGAGACATCACACACACACAGACATCACACACACAAGACACACACAGACATCACACACAAAGACCCCCCGTACAGCCTTAACAATCTGTAGGGGCGAGTGCTGTAAGCGAGTAGCAGCACCTATAAGGGCCGGCACGGCACACGAGGGGGTGGGTGGCCAACACCACGCCCGACCGCCTTTGTCTCCCCCAGTGGTGATGTTTACTACACACCACTACACCAGGTACTCATTTGAGGCTGAGTCGACCTAGGGGAGGCCCAGGACCGGTTCAGAAAATCGTAGCGCGGCGTAGCGCTAACCACTACACTACCGCTCCCCACATACACACACACAGACACACACAGAGACACACACATCACACACAGAGACACACACAGACATCACACACACACACAAGACACACACAGACATCACACACACAAGACACACACACACATCACACAAGACACACACAGACATCACACACACACACAGACACACACAAGACACACAGACATCACACACACAGCCATCACACACACACACAAAATACACACACAGACATCACACACACATCACACACACAGACATCACACACAGACACACACACAGACACACACACAGACATCACACACACACAAAAGACTCACACAGACATCACACACAGACACACACAAGACACACACAGACATCACATGCACACAGCCATCACACACACACACAAGACACACGCACACAAGACACACACACACATCACACACACACAAACACACACAAGACACACACAGCCATCACACACACACACAAGACACACACAGACATCACACACACATCACACACACAAGACACACACAGACATCACACACACAACACACACACAAGACACACAGACATCACACACACACAAAGACATCACACACACACGACACACACACAGACATCACACACAGACATCACACACACACGACACACACAGAGACATCACACACACAGAGACATCACACACACAGAGACATCACACACACACAGACATCACACACACACAGACATCACACACACACACACAAGACACACACAGACATCACACACACAAGACACACACAGACATCACACACACACACACAAGACACACACAGACATCACACACAAAGACATCACACACACACGACACACACACAGACATCACACACAGACATCACACACACACAGACATCACACACACACAGACATCACACACACACACACAAGACACACACAGACATCACACACACACAGACACACACAAGACACACAGACATCACACACACAGCCATCACACACACACACAAAATACACACACAGACATCACACACACATCACACACACAGACATCACACACAGACACACACACAGACACACACACAGACATCACACACACACAAAAGACTCACACAGACATCACACACAGACACACACAAGACACACACAGACATCACATGCACACAGCCATCACACACACACACAAGACACACGCACACAAGACACACACACACATCACACACACACAAACACACACAAGACACACACAGCCATCACACACACACACAAGACACACACAGACATCACACACACATCACACACACAAGACACACACAGACATCACACACACAACACACACACAAGACACACAGACATCACACACACACAAAGACATCACACACACACGACACACACACAGACATCACACACAGACATCACACACACACGACACACACAGAGACATCACACACACAGAGACATCACACACACAGAGACATCACACACACACAGACATCACACACAGACATCACACACACACACACAAGACACACACAGACATCACACACACAAGACACACACAGACATCACACACACACACAAGACACACACAGACATCACACACAAAGACATCACACACACACGACACACACACAGACATCACACACAGACATCACACACACACGACACACACAGAGACATCACACACACAGAGACATCACACACACACAGACATCACACACACACAGACATCACACACACACAGACATCACACACACAAGACACACACAGACATCACACACACACAGACATCACACACACACAGACATCACACACACAAGACACACACAGACATCACACACAAAGACCCCCCGTACAGCCTTAACAATCTGTAGGGGCGAGTGCTGTAAGCGAGTAGCAGCACCTATAAGGGCCGGCACGGCACACGAGGGGGTGGGTGGCCAACACCACGCCCGACCGCCTTTATCTCCCCCAGTGGTGATGTTTACTACACACCACTACACCAGGTACTCATTTGAGGCTGAGTCGACCTAGGGGAGGCCCAGGACCGGTTCAGAGAATCGTAGCGCGGCGTAGCGCTAACCACTACACTACCGCTCCCCACATACACACACACAGACACACACAGAGACACACACATCACACACAGAGACACACCCAGAGACACACACACAGAGACACACACATCACACACGGAGACACACACATCACACAGAGACACACACACAGAGATACACACAGAGACACGCACACAGAGACACACACCACACACAGAGACACACACGTACACACACACACGGAGACACTCACACAGAGACACACACACGGAGACACACAGAGACACACACACACAGAGACACACACAGAGACACACAGACACACACACATCAAACAGAGACACACACACAGAGACACACACACAGAGACACACACATCACACACACATACGTACACACAGATATACACACAGAGACACAGATACACACATATACACACAGATACACACACAGACACACACAGATACACACACACACACTATTACACTATTCAACTATAGACGAGAGACCTTCTGCAGTGATCTATCAGTGCAGGAACGGAGCTGCTGTGAGGCGAGGCGCTTGGAGCTCTCTGATTGGTCCAAGCGGCGACTTGGAGCCAATCAGATTTGGTTCCTCCCTAGCCACGTGACGCGGGATTTTTTTTCCCGCCAAATTTTTGAGACTCCTCCTCGGCCAGGCGCCATTTTGAGAGTCGTGAGGTGCGGATTTGAATTTTTTTTTATTTCGGAGCAGAAATTAACGACGATGACGACCCCCCAGGGGTGCGAGATCGCCTCTCGTGAGGGAAAACGTGAGGTAAAAAGTGGCCTCAAATGTCCAGCCCGTGATTCGCAGATAGTTTAAATATGCACTGTTGAATTTATGGGCAGTGTTGGGTCTATGGGGCAGTGTTGAGGCTATGGGACATTGACCAAATACAAACGATTTAATTTGTGAATAATAATGTAGCCTGGTTATTAAGTATGGTGAGTGTACTGACAGTCTATAATGTAGACTGTAGTAATGGTTATTAAGTTTGGTGAGTGTACTACAGTCTATAATGTAGACTGTAGTAATGGTTATTAAGTATGGTGAGTGTACTGACAGTCTATAATGTAGACAGTCTATAATGTAGACTGTAGCCTGGTTATTAAGTATGGTGAGTGTACTGACAGTCTATAATGTAGACTGTAGCCTGGTTATTAAGTATGGTGAGTGTACTGACAGTCTATAATGTAGACTGTAGTAATGGTTATTAAGTATGGTGAGTGTACTGACAGTCTATAATGTAGACTGTAGTAATGGTTATTAAGTATGGTGAGTGTACTGACAGTCTATAATGTAGACTGTAGTAATGGTTATTAAGTATGGTGAGTGTACTGACAGTCTATAATGTAGACTGTAGCCTGGTTATTAAGTATGGTGAGTGTACTGACAGTCTATAATGTAGACTGTAGTAATGGTTATTAAGTATGGTGAGTGTACTACAGTCTATAATGTAGACTGTAGTAATGGTTATTAAGCTGAGTGAGTGTACTGACAGTCTATAATGTAGACTGTAGTAATGGTTATTAAGTATGGTGAGTGTACTACAGTCTATAATGTAGACTGTAGTAATGGTTATTAAGTATGGTGAGTGTACTACAGTCTATAATGTAGACTGTAGTAATGGTTATTAAGTATGGTGAGTGTACTGACAGTCTATAATGTAGACTGTAGTAATGGTTATTAACCTGAGTGAGTGTACTGACAGTCTATAATGTAGACTGTAGTAATGGTTATTAAGTATGGTGAGTGTACTGACAGTCTATAATGTAGACTGTAGTAATGGTTATTAACCTGAGTGAGTGTACTGACAGTCTATAATGTAGACTGTAGTAATGGTTATTAAGTATGGTGAGTGTACTGACAGTCTATAATGTAGACTGTAGTAATGGTTATTAACCTGAGTGAGTGTACTGACAGTCTATAATGTAGACTGTAGTAATGATTATTAAGTATGGTGAGTGTACTACAGTCTATAATGTAGAATGTAGTAATGGTTATTAAGTATGGTGAGTGTACTGACAGTCTATAATGTAGACTGTAGTAATGGTTATTAAGCTGGGTGAGTGTACTGACAGTATATAATGTAGACTGTAGTAATGGTTATTAAGTATGGTGAGTGTACTGACAGTCTATAATGTAGACTGTAGTAATGGTTATTAAGTATGGTGAGTGTACTGACAGTCTATAATGTAGACTGTAGCCTGGTTATTAAGTATGGTGAGTGTACTGACAGTCTATAATGTAGACTGTAGTAATGGTTATTAAGCTGGGTGAGTGTACTGACAGTATATAATGTAGACTGTAGTAATGGTTATTAAGTATGGTGAGTGTACTGACAGTCTATAATGTAGACTGTAGCCTGGTTATTAAGTATGGTGAGTGTACTGACAGTCTATAATATAGACTGTAGTAATGGTTATTAACCTGAGTGAGTGTACTGACAGTCTATAATGTAGACTGTAGTAATGGTTATTAAGTATGGTGAGTGTACTACAGTCTATAATGTAGACTGTAGCCTGGTTATTAAGTATGGTGAGTCTACTGACAGTCTATAGTGTAGACTGTAGTAATGGTTATTAAGTATGGTGAGTGTACTGACAGTCTATAGTGTAGACTGTAGTAACGGTTTTTAAGTATGGTGAGTTTACTGACAGTCTATAATGTAGACTGTAGCCTGCTTATTCAGCTGGGTGAGTGTACTGACAGTCTATAATGTAGACTGTAGCCTGGTTATTAAGTATGGTGAGTGTACTACAGTCTATAATGTAGACTGTAGTAATGGTTATTAAGCTGGGTGAGTGTACTGACAGTATATAATGTAGACTGTAGTAATGGTTATTAAGTATGGTGAGTGTACTGACAGTCTATAATGTAGACTGTAGCCTGGTTATTAAGTATGGTGAGTGTACTGACAGTCTATAATGTAGACTGTAGTAATGGTTATTAACCTGAGTGAGTGTACTGACAGTCTATAATGTAGACTGTAGTAATGATTATTAAGTATGGTGAGTGTACTACAGTCTATAATGTAGACTGTAGTAATGGTTATTAAGTATGGTGAGTGTACTGACAGTCTATAATGTAGACTGTAGCCTGGTTATTAAGTATGGTGAGTGTACTGACAGTCTATAATGTAGACTGTAGTAATGGTTATTAAGCTGGGTGAGTGTACTGACAGTATATAATGTAGACTGTAGTAATGGTTATTAAGTATGGTGAGTGTACTGACAGTCTATAATGTAGACTGTAGCCTGGTTATTAAGTATGGTGAGTGTACTGACAGTCTATAATATAGACTGTAGTAATGGTTATTAACCTGAGTGAGTGTACTGACAGTCTATAATGTAGACTGTAGTAATGGTTATTAAGTATGGTGAGTGTACTACAGTCTATAATGTAGACTGTAGCCTGGTTATTAAGTATGGTGAGTCTACTGACAGTCTATAGTGTAGACTGTAGTAATGGTTATTAAGTATGGTGAGTGTACTGACAGTCTATAGTGTAGACTGTAGTAACGGTTTTTAAGTATGGTGAGTTTACTGACAGTCTATAATGTAGACTGTAGCCTGCTTATTCAGCTGGGTGAGTGTACTGACAGTCTATAATGTAGACTGTAGCCTGGTTATTAAGTATGGTGAGTGTACTACAGTCTATAATGTAGACTGTAGTAATGGTTATTAAGCTGGGTGAGTGTACTGACAGTCTATAATGTAGACTGTAGCCTGGTTATTAAGTATGGTGTTTGTACTGACAGTCTATAATGTAGACTGTAGCCTGGTTATTAAGTATGGTGAGTGTACTGACAGTCTATAATGTAGACTGTAGTAATGGTTATTAAGCTGAATGAGTGTACTGACAGTCTATAATGTAGACTGTAGTAATGGTTATTAAGTATGGTGAGTGTACTGACAGTCTATAATGTTGACTGTAGCAATGGTTATTAAGCTGAGTGAGTGTACTGGCAGTCTATAATGTAGACTGTAGCGGTACGTAGCTAACCGTGCTAATTGTGTTTTGGTTGCATTTTGCACAATTATAATCGTACAATATGGCACCAATCTTTAGCACGAATGTTCAGTTTTATCCTGAACATTCAGCTCTGACACTTTCAGTGAATACCTGAAATGATTTCCATTGAGAATGTCAATCTCTTGACACTTAAGGGGAAAATAACCCGGTGGGTTATGACCACGCGATGCCTCGCATTCACCAAGACAATGCAGTGAATGTGCTGGGGGAAAGTAAGCACATTAAGAGCAAATATCCTAAAAAAAATGTTTTGATAAAACTTGACCATAACGTACTCTTTGGCTTTTTCGGTGAAGTCACATAACGGCCAGCATGTTTTTTTTTCCCTCCAAATGTTTTTGTAATCTGTGCACATGACCTGATGAAACGAATAACATTTTTTTAAAATAACCCACGTGACAGATCCAACTAATCTCTCTTAAACTATAAACTAGTTTTTCTATTTTATTGTACAAGGTAAGGCCCACTGAGCTATGTAGCTTTTTTTCACAAGCGACCTGGCCATCACGAATGAAAGCTCAACACAAAGTGACTTCATCGTGTGGAAATGTATCGCAGTTAAATATTTTAAATGCGTGACGTTAATTCTAAATCTGGAGGGGGGGAAACTGGAGGAACCAGAAACAAATCCATGCAACCACGAGGCAGAGACACGCACACTCCAAATATACTACCAGCAGCTCCACTATCAACAACAACAACCGCAGTTCGCCACTAAGTGGCGGTGACATCACCACGACGCTTGTGCCAGGCGATGTGCACCTTGAGGCCACGTGAATTGTCGAACGCCCGCTGGCAGGAGGTCACGGGGCAGACCCAGATGCGACAGGTCGACTGACTGAGACGACTGGCTGATGCACCACCTGTGCCCCCTACTGTGCCAACTTGCTGTCCTCAACGGATGGCACCTCAGCCAGCCACTCACAGGGGTGACTTCTTCCAATATTTGAGGCACCGCAGCCTCAGCAGGGTCATCCTCACTTTGTGCCACGATGTTTTCCTGGCTGAGGGATTTTCCCTCCCCCAGGACCTCACAGAAATGCTCAGCAAATCTGCGAACCTGTTCCTGGGGGTCGGAGATTGGATCACCATTTTTTCCCCTAATGATGGTAATAGGTGTGGCGCTGCAGGTTACTTTTTTGATGGAGTTAAATAGAGATTTGTGATCACGGGCCACTGAGGCAGACTCCATCTCCTCAGCAACCCGCGACCACCACCCATCCTTGCAGCGCCTCACGGCTCTCCGAACCTCCGAGCGAAGGCTGCGGTAAGCCTCCTCATTCTCTGACGTGGGATTCTGTAGCCGATGACAGTGGGCCTGTCGCTTTTTCTCAACCATCCTGAACACCTCCTCTGTCAGCCAGGGTCTCTGGGGAGGTCTGGACCGCGTACCCAAAGCAGCCATTGCAGCTGCATGAGTCACAGTCCTAAACCTCGCCCATTTACCCTCGACATCAGGAGGAGTCGGGGACGATGCCAATCCCAGCCGCAAGCGATGATGAAATTCTCGCTTGCAACTTTCATCAGATAACTGAGACCAGGCCACTTTATGTTGGAATGGGGTCCTGGGTGTACACCCACCACCGGAGTGGAAGAATGGCAGGCGCATCTTACAGATGACTAGTCGATGGTCAGAGGGCAGATCAGCTCCACGGTAGGTCCTGGTGTCAAGGACATGGGCTCGCATTCGCTGGTCCGTCACTATGTAGTCCAGCAGATGTTCTTGCTTGGACCCGGCATGCATCCATGATGTTGTGTGGATGCGCCGATGCCGGAACAGCGTGTTGGTAATTACAAGCCCATGGGCTGCACAAAAATCTTGCAGCCTCCTACCGTTGTTATTGGGCTGATCTGGCCCATGCCCTCCAATCACTCCAGACCAGGTGCCAGTATCATGACCAACTCGGGCATTGAAGTCACCCAACATGATGACTCTATCCCGAGGGGCCACTTTAGCCAGCACCTGTGACAGGAGGTCATAGAAGGCATCTGACTCATCGGCTTTGCCTGCATCCCTCCACGGATGTTCATCTTCGGTGGGGGCATAAGTAACCACGACCACCATTCCTCGCCTCCGGTTGATGGGAAGGCGAGCCCAAAGTAGCCTGGGGCTTACAGCTTCCCACACCTCACCGCCACGCTCCCACGCCCCCTTCATTCTTTTGTTCAAAAGAAGACCCACACCCTGTTGTTTGGCAGTCTGCTGCCCCGAGTAGAGGACTGTCCACCCCTCATGGTGGCAGGAGCCAGAGCCGGTCCACCGGACCTCCTGAATGCCGCATAGATCCAGGCGGTACCGGTCCAGCTCCCGACAGAGGAGTGGCAGCCTCTCCTCTGCAGTGAGCGTTCGAACATTCCACGTGGCCACCCGTAGTGGCTTTTCGTTGTTTCTGGAGTAGCCCCGAGGGTAGGTATTCAATCTCCTGGCTCCGCCAATTGGGGTTTGGCCAGGAGACGTCATAGACGCCTGGCCCCCCGGGGCCTCCGGCACAAGCTTATTAGTTACATATTTCAGTTTAATTCGTGGTTTCGTGGTAATTAATTGAAGGTGGAGGGGTTACCAGCCCCTCGCACCCGTCCAGAGCCCCCGTTTAGCCCCTGTGGTGGACACATATGCCATGAGGGGAGGAGCCAATCAAAATTGGATCTCCCCCCACAGCACTGTCCACGACAGAGTTGCCCGTCCGGCACCGCGAGGAGGTAGGGGGTTGTTTTGCCGGACACACACTGACACACACACTGACACACCATGATACACACACTGACTGGAGGAGGTGGAGCGTGGTCAACACATCTACGCCTGAAACATTTTAGAAAGAAGCGGAGAATACGGAACAACCCACCTGTTGTCCATTTCGATTTCCGTGTTGCCTCTAATCTTCAGTCTTGCTGTGTATCCACCGTCTGCTGGAGCTCACCTTCTATAGCGAAGATATCCATCATCTCCAGTTTGTGTGTCTTTAATAAATTGTCTCAGATATTTCTTGCTGCTCTCTATGTCCTTCATACATGCTGCTGCATTGACATTAAGGTTTCCGCATGGTCCATGAATCATATTTGCGGTCACTACTGCAAACAGATTTTGGGTCTTCCTCTGGATTTGGAAACTCGGCAGATATAACATCGATTTGGATTGGATGATTTTTTTCTTTCAGCCAGATTAAAATCTGAGCGTGGGGAAGTCATCTACATCATTAGACCACCTTTGGCGGTACCAAAATTAAGAACGGAAATGGTTTGAAACATCTTTCCAATGGTTACTAAGCCAGAATCTATCTTCTCGGTTGAAATTGTCTCTGTGCTTGTATATGTGAATGGCCTCATGAACAAATCTCTCATGGTAGTCGGTTGGTTTGCAAAGAACCTCCGTCTTGGAGAAGTCAATGTCATGTGAGCCCACTGAATTATAACAGTGATCTGCCACGGCAGAGGAGTTCGTTCTACCATGTTTCAAGTCTGCTTTATGTTCGCGGATGCGGTCCGAGATATGTCGTTTGGTTTCTCCAATGTAGCTACTACCACAGAGGCACTTTAGTTTGTAAACGCCCAGGTACTGTATGTCTGGAACAGCATCTTTTACAGATGGAATCAGATCACGTATTTTATGTACTGTGTTGCATCGGACCTGGATCTTGTATTTATTCAGGATTTTGGAGATCTTTTTAGTGACCCCTGCAATGTAGGATAAGGTGATGGTTTTGAGTGGATCCACAAGAGGATCCTTCATGACTGGAGTGATGGCTTTGCGGATTGTGTAGTCGGAGTAACCATTAGCCCTGAGAGGCTGAGAGCCTGGTGTACGTGCTAAAGTTGAGGGTAAGAATCCACCCATTTTTTCGCCATATAGAATTGTGATATATAACGACTTATTGTTGGTAGCTTAGCTGATTGGAGAATATATAGAGTTTATTGATAACATTGAGGTAATTTATATTTTAGTTTTTTATTGGTTCACTATATAGTATTCATTATATAGTGTAGTGTATACCCAGTTACTATGAATAGCTCAGATGTGTAGGCTTTGACTTCAAGATAGCCATTTCTGTGACCAGTCACAAGCTAATCACTCAGCTATTTCAATGCTAAATTCTCCTAGTTATTTCAATGCTAAATTCTCCTGTTTGATTTGTAATAGATGCCTCTGTGAATGTGTATGCTGACTTTAACATAGCCATTTCTGTGACCAGTCACAAGCTAATCACTCAGCCGTTTCAATGCTAAATTCCAAGCTAATTCCTTTGTCAAGGCGCTTTGTTTCTTCTCACACAGCTTAAAGGTCGCGATCTGAGCTTGGCTTTGTTCGCTCCAGCGCTGTCCTCCAGACAGTCTCGTCCCTTCACCTGATGAAGGCCGCTTGTGTTGTGGCCGAAACGTCGTGAGGATTTTTTGTGTTATTTTATTTTATCAATTTATTATTTTATTCTCATTCTACGTGACTTTACCGAAAGAACCAAAGAAGATATCCTGGATCGTTTTGGTGAACGCTACAACAACAATACTCATTTCTATACAACGTCTGTCTCACGTGATTACTCTGTGTGGTTCATAAGGTGGGGCGTGTGCTGCTTTGATGATGGCAATTCAACCCCCGACCCACCACCCTCCCCAACAACTCGCTCCAACCATTCTGCGGTCATGATTTGGGACTGTGATTCCATTTGCAAGTAAACTCACATTTCAACAATGAGGGTTTGAAAGCATTAAGCATTAGCTCTGTCTGCATGTCTGCTCTGTTGTAAAGATGATCCAATATGAACACAATTGTAGTACAACAGCTCACGTTGCTATTAGGGACCTAACAATGTTGAAAACTGGCCAAAATTGATTAAACGGCCCACTCATGGTCCAGAGCAGAACTCGGTACCACCTAAGGTAGCAAAACTTCAGTCGTACCCATTTATTTGGATGGAAAATGAAAGTAAATTACTTGATAGTCTCACTCATTGCATTTGTTTATCACTGGCCACATAGAGAAATTGAAACTGCTCAATGTAGGCCACCTCACGTGGTACCGACAAAGGAGACATCTCATGGGCTATGAAAAAATAAGAATAGGTTGTATCCTTTCTGGCAATAAAACAGATCTTAAGATTCATTGAAGAAGGTTTCTGTTTGGTGTTTGAACATCTAAACACCTGTTTTATTGCCAAAAAAGGATCAAATCTCTTCTTATATTGTCATACTTTGATACCGGCAAAACGGTCTCATTTTGAAGCGTCTCATGGACTATTGGATGGGGAGAAAAAAACCGGCGCTAAAAGTCAGCGCCGACCTCTCCTGTCGTGCCCAGTGACGTCATCACGGGCGAAGTTCACCGCGCGAAGTCAAACGCCGCCTCGTGAGCGCCGCTCGAAACGCAAAATCATCGCTCGGTGAACATTTCCGAGGACAAACAAACGCATGCCGGGAACCGTGTGAGTTTGTGTTTCTTGTTTCCTCTGCGCAATGTGCGGGAGGGCTTCATCCAGCAGTGGATTGACAAAAGCGCTGTATGCATACTGCACAGGCTACGCTAACGTCACATTTAGGCCCATGGACCGAACAAACGCGGCTCTCTTTCTCCATCCGTCTCCACTCTCTCTCTCTTCCTCTCTCCACTGCTGGCCTGTAGGTTTGGGCCGAGCGAGTTCCTGCCGGGGATTTGGCTCTTCAGGAGCTGATTCCCCCCGTGGCTTTGTCGGCACGAGGCGACTGCGCGGAGTGTCAAGGGCTCCACCGGGCCCCAAGGCGCCGCCCCGGCACCACCGTAGTAGCCAAACCATCGGCGCTCGGCATGGCCTGTATGAAGGTCCTGCTGGACCGCATGTTGCGCACGGGGTACAACATCGTCCAGGAGAACGGACAGAGGAAGATCGGACCACCGCCCGACTGGCAGGGGCCCCCTCCCGCCCGTGGCTACGAGGTGTTTCTGGGGAGGATCCCGCGCGACCTCTACGAGGATGAGCTGGTGCCCGTGCTGGAGACGGTGGGGAAGCTCTACCAGCTCCGCCTCATGATGGAGATTAGCGGAGAGAACCGCGGCTATGCGTTCGCTACCTACGCGACGCTCGTCGAAGCCACGGATGCCGTCAAGAAACTCAACAAATTAGAGATCCGTCCCGGACACCGCATTGGAGTCCACTTTAGCGTGGACAATCGCCGCCTCTTCATTGGGGGGCTGCCAGAGGACAAGAAGCGAGCGGAGGTGATGATGGCGATGAGCGGTGCCACGGAGGGCGTGGTGGACGTCAAGATGAGCGTCTGTCGCTGGGACAAAACTCTCAACCGAGGCTACGCGTTCATCGAGTACGGGAGCCATCGCGCGGCCGCCATGGCCAGGAAGAAGCTCCTTCGAATCACCTTGCAGCTATGGGGCCGGACCATCAAGGTGGACTGGGCCATCTCGGAGCGGGTGGCTGCGGCCGCGGCGGTGGAGATGGAGGCGGCCGTGCCAGACCTGCTGCAGCCGGAGTGCACGGGCACCGGCAAAGCCGCACAAAGCCAATTTGGGGGCTGGGGGGCACGCATGCAGCTGTGGTGGGTACCTCTCCACCTGCGGCCCATGCCCATTGCTCTCGAGGCACTGCCGGAGGCGGCCATGCTGTCGTGGGAGGTGCGGCTGCGGATGCTGTGCCAGACCGCCGGCGTCAGCTACCCAATCTTCGAGCTGCACGCTTACTCGGAGCCCGGGATACCCGTGGGCCTCCTCTATAAGATGTCGATTCCTGGGGTGGGAGGAGGCGCCGGCATCTTCCCCGAATTTCTGAGCTCCAGCGAGGAGGGAGCACGGGAAGTGGCGTGTCAGCTTGCCTACAACATCTTCAACAATGCGAATCCCCCGCCTCCGGCCACGCCCTCTCGTGGAACCTTTCGAGCAGGTTACCGGAGTAACTCGGCTAGCCCCACCTGTTGCCTTTGCCCCAGATGCGCCTCCTTCCCTGATTGGTTGTTACCTCTGTGGCCGTACCTGTTAAGCCCTTGCCAGGCCAGCAGGTGTCACCCTGTGATGTCAGCAGGTGTCACCTTGTGATGTCAGCAGGTGTCACCCTGTCATGTCAGCAGGTGTCACCCTGTGATGTCAGCAGGTGTCACCCTGTGATGTCAGCAGGTGTCACCCTGTGATGTCAGCAGGTGTCACCCTGTGATGTCAGCAGGTGTCACCCTGTGATGTCAGCAGGTGTCACCCTGTGATGTCAGCAGGTGTCACCCTGTCATTACACTTTAATGAAAACCGACAACAGAATCCTTGAAGAAAAAACTAATTCAGGTGTTTGACATGTCGACGCCATTTCGTTTTGAAAATGTAGCGGAGAAAAATATATTTTGTTCACATCGCATTCTGTTTTGTCAATAATCTCTGTAACGTGCGCCTGCTCTGCAAGGCATGCATTAACCCCTTTCTGTCTCAATTTAATTCCCAGCATGCAATTCTCCAAGCCTCAGATTTTATAAAATCTTTCGCGCAACTTTAATCCTGGTAAATATATTTTTGTTCTTTTAAAACACAAGCATTATATTTAGTCTATTGCATGGCTAAAGTATTCTAAGTAAAAATATAAATTGTATTAAACCAATGTTAGATCATCGCTATGATAAATATATTTCTACCCTACAATATACAAATCTACATTGTGCTAATGTTTCAATTCTACTTTTATTAACTTTCAAATATAGTGTCTAGGACACATTTTCAAAGATATATTTTAATGTACCCAGACAATATTTGCACGTGCCCACATTAAAAAAACTTGCAGACTGCATACATAACTACGACAACAGAATCCTTGAAGAAAAAACGAATTCAGGTGTTTGACATTTCGTTTTGTACGGGAGAAAAATATATATTGTTCACATCGCATTCTGATGTCAAAACATTTGATTCTTTATAAAATTGAAAAACCCTTGAACAACTTTGCTGCACACGGAGATGTCCGTGCACCGCCTCGTTTCCACAGCTTCTATCCCGGTGCCATTTGTATTTCATGCACATACCGCTGTTAAGAGTTTGATGTTTTATTGATTTTCAATTTAGGTGTTTTTTTCCTGTAATGTTTTTTTGTACATTTTTTAGTGGAAATAAAGTCCTGAAAAGTCTCTTCCTCTCTCTCCACTCTCTCGGCCGAGTCTCTGCCACTTTTGGTTCTGAGTGTCGCATGCTTGGGATCCTTCTTTCCCTCCTCTGTGGATTTAATTTGATTTGCTGATTTACACGTCAACATATTTAAGACTTTTTCCTAATCATTACCAACGTTTCCATGGCCAGGCACTTTAGAGTAACTTATTACCTTTTCCCACAGCATCATAATATAATTTTCCTGGATCATCACCTTCATAGCTTTGATCCATTACCAATTTTTTTTCAAATTTTCTTGCTGTGGTTTTCACACCTGATGATGATTGCTTGTGTTGCAGTCGAAACGTCGTGAGAATTTTATTGTTTTATATTTTTATTATTTTATTGTTTTCCTTATATGTGACTTTACCGAAAGAACCAAGAATATGAATCCCTGCAGTCACGAAAGCTTTAAATCTAAATTCAATCACCAATGGTTTACTGGTTCGTTTTTGTATTTACTTATGCCACCGTCTTTCCCCGTGCGACCATGTGGCGTGAAGTTGTGTCGCACATAAACAGAATCTGTTCACATCACGATTTTCCATACTCGACTGTCAGTTGCCATCCCCGGGGCAATGTGCACATTTGTCGACTCGGCGAATCGATTTGATTTCAGGTCCCGTTGGGTCGCCCCTTTTGTGCTTTTGCGTGAGCCGGATTTCAACGCAATTCCCGATCCGTTGTGGTGCCACGGTCTCGGAGCAACTCCGCCATCGCCTCGACTCCCCCGTGGCCCCCCACACCGAGCACGCACCTGCAGCGCGCACACGTAGCGTCCTGGCGGGGGTTTGCCCGTCACGACGGGTTTTCATCCGAAGGGTCTCTGGGATGAAAGTCCCGCGGTTTCCCGGTGCCAGGAGAATGGCCGACCCTCGCAGAGCGAGTCACATTGCGGCGCCCCTGAGTTGGCTTCAAATTGTTTGGGCGCGCGAAGGTTCGCCGGGTCGGCGGCGACGAGTCGCGCGCGACGCTCCCCGCCTTCTCGAGCCGCTCGCGGCATCCGTGCGACGCCGGCGAGCGCCGCTACGAGGCGGCGATAGGCAAAGTTCCCTTTCGTCTTCGTCCCTCCGACTCTCACGGCGTCCGCGAGACGCCGTGAGCACGGCCGCGAGGTACGTGATGGGGCCTGCGAGCATTTGCGGACTTGGGTAGCGGTAGGCCTAGGCTCCGCTCGTAGAATATTCCCTCCGGGCGGTGCGGGGTTTGCGCCACGAATAAAAGTTAGCAGAGAGCATCGGTGTGGTGCGCGTGTGATTCCCGTGCGGAGCGGCTGCGTGGGCGGATGCGCGGCGAGAGCGAGGGCGGAGCCGCGGCCGGAGCTCGCGCGTTGAGATCATCGCTCGTCGGCGTGGACCCGAGTGGGCCGCCGCGTGCTGCGTCAGCCGTAGTGGGCGCGCGGCGTGCACGGACGCGTGTTGAGATAATCGCCCGCAGGTGCGAGACCGTTCGGGCCCCGTGTTAACGACGGCTGCGGTGCGCGCCGATGCTCGTGGAGGTAATCGCTCGCCGGTGTAGGCGCCAGCGTGCCGCTGTCCGCTGCGTTAGCGATAGCCGCGGTGCGCGCGGGGGTGCGTGGGTTTACTCCGTGCGGCCGTGAGCCAGCAGCACGAGTCTGTCCCTCGGAGAGGGCGCTAGCGCGGGGGGCCCGATCGCTCGGTTGGCGGGGGCCCGGCGGGAGCCGACCGACGCGGTGGAGGAGGCGGCGGAAGGGGCGGACGTCGCGCCCCACCTGCCTAGCGAGGGCGGTGGGGTGGACGTCGGCCCCCACACCGCCATGGCCCTGTACACGTTAAAGTATTGAGCACAAACTGAAGGAGCAGGGAAAATGGTAATGTTGCTTGGATTAAATTTTAATATCATTGCAACTGTATAGTTTTGATATGTTTTATTGAAAAAACATTCACGTGCATTGGCATGTCCCTCTGTCTCAAACATTAATAATGTATCATCTGCAAATGTCCTTTAGCAATGTAAATGTTTGTTCAACATTGGTATGCAGCTTGAAGAATGACGGAGTCTTATAACTGAAGACACTTCAGATTTTCAATCAAAATTTACAAATAATACACTCTACCATAAACATGCTACATTCCAGCTAAAGTATAGCAGTATATTACTGTAAAGTAGTATGGTGTATAGCACAGATATTTTGTACAAATCCAGTGAGATGGGAGTGCTGCTTTGATGCATTACGCTTGGATCCGATCTCATGGGTTCAATTCAGGCTAACCCCTAAGGGTACAATTTTATTTTTACAGTTTCAATCGGACCAAGTACCTGGGGAGGTTTATTCCAAGTCAACGTGGCTTAAAATCTGCCATGCTGAAATAAAATAGCTGGACGTTATTGCTTCTGACGTGAGTGCAGGACTCGCTTTCCATGCCAAGGTGCGGAGGCTCATTTGGGCGACCAAAGGAATTCCGAATGCATGTTACAATCACGTTAATTTCAGATGACTGGATTCATTGGTAGAGTGCTCCAACTTGGGCAGAGATTTCTGGCTGGAAAGTGATGTGGTTAAAACGTTTGTCTCGCAGTTTTAAAGGTTGCAATTTCAAAATACAGTTTGGGCATCAGAGCTCAATAAATTGAGTACTACTCTGTGTGAGGTTAACAGGAGTCATCCAATGGAGAGACTGGGCTACGCCATATAAATGTGGAATTTATATCAGTTGACAGGTCAAACGTACTCTTTGTCCTTTTTGGTCACTTTATTATTATAGGCTAGTGGTGTTTGTGTGTTTTAATCACAGAGATGGGGGGGGGGGCATTGCACCTCGCTACACCCATCCACTGCTGACGGTAGAGGTTGTGTGTGTGTTTACACTGTGTCTGTGTGTGTACACACAGACACAGTGTAAACACACACAGTGTACACACACACACATTGTACACACACACAGATTGTACACACACAGTGTACACACACAGTGTACACACACACACACAGTGTACACACACTCACACTGTACACAGACAGTGTACACACACACAGTGTAAACACACATAGAGTGTACACACACAGTGTACACACACACAGTGTACACACACAGTGTAAACACACACAGTGTACACACACAGTGTACACACACTGTAAACACACAGTATAAACACACACAGAGTGTACACACACACACAGTGTAAACACACAGAGTGTACACACACAGTGTAAACACACACAGAGTAAACACACACAGTGTAAACACACAGTGTAAACACACACAGTGTACACACACAGAGTGTACACACACAGTGTACACACACACGCATTGTGTACACACACACAGTGTACACACACATTGTTTACACACACACATTATGTACACACACACATTGTGTACACACACAGTGTACACAGTGTACACACTGTGCACACACAGTGTACACACACACAGTGTACACACACACAGTGTACACACACACAGATTATACACACAGTGTACACACACACACAGTGTACACACACACAGTGTACACACACACAGTGTACACACAGACACATTGCGTACACACACAGTGTACACACAGACACATTGCGTACACACACAGTGTATACACACATAGTGTACACACACACAGTGTACACACAGTGTACACACACACATTGTGTACACACACACAGTGTACACACAGTGTGCACACACACACAGTGTACACACACTGTGTACACACACACAGTGTACACACACACAGTGTACACACACAGTATATACACACAGTGTACACACACACAGTGTACACACAATAATGTCCACGTTGTTGTTGTAGCTGAGCCCACGCACCCAAGGGAGGGAGCAATGAAAATGAATCTACATCAACTTAAACTCCAATCCCGCTCTGTGACGCCACCATTCAGTATTACTTCATCGGCGTGAAACGCCAGGGGGAGGTGTACCTCGCTAGTGACGGCATGTCACCAAGGTATTCCGCTGCGCTCTTGAGCGTGATGTCACCTCCGCTTGGGTCACTGCCAATATCGTTCCAGGGCCAATCCTTATTTGGGCAAAGCTACGCCCAGTGACTGGCGGCTCATTAACATAATGTATTCGTTAAAGCCGTCGCGAGTTTATTGCGACGGGTTCAGCACTCACGACATAACGGCCAGCCACATTAACATAATTTATTCACTCTCTAGTTTATTTAGTTACGGAGCCGTTCATTGTGGGAGGAGCGTGTCTCGTACCCCGGACGTGACGTCACGTCACCTGCTGCCGCGAGACGTCACGAGGTAACAGGAAGCGATATGCACTGAAATCCGAGGTGAGAAAGTCTCATTGCGATTGTGGTTGTTGTGGTGGTGGTGATTGTGGTCGTTGTTGTTGTTTACCAAGGTAGAGCCTCGCTCTCTCTCTCAGGGATGTCAGTTGAGTAGCAGCGAGCATGGGAATCGATGTCCAGGTTGGAACTTTACAGCGCGGGGCCTAGCCACGCGGGGCCTTGCCTCCTGCCCTCGCCTGATTGCATTCACTTTAATTATCTCGCTTAAGTTTAATTTGTCTTCACCCGGCTCGCCACTTTGTAACTTTGTTTTAGTGTAAATATTCACGCAGTTTTTATTTTCTTTTGTTACCAGGCCAAGCCCGCTTGAGCTGCTATACCGCTCTTGTTACCAGAAGCGACCAGCCCACAACAACACAAGGTGAGGCTTTGTCAACGTGTGTGAATGTTTTGACTTAAAACTTTGGTGACTGCAGGAATTAATATTCTTGGTTTATTAGGTAAAGCCACGTAGATAGAAAATAAAATAAAAATAACAATAATAAAATTAAATGAAAAATAAAAAAATTAAAGTGAAGCAAAAAACCCACGACGTTTCAATCGCAACACAAGTGGTCTTTATCTTATTGAATTTAATTTGTTATTTTTATTTTCTATCTACGTGACTTTACTGAAAGAACCAACAATACGTGCGTCAATGTATATCGGTCAAAGACGCTAAGCGCGTGCCGCTGTTGACTCTGAATGTGTGGAGGGGAACACCTTCACCACGGGGAGAGAGAGACAGAGACACGGATAGCCTTGGCTATGTTGATTGATCCTCGATTCATTACTTGGTGGAGTGATGAAGAATTAATGCTGAGCAGATGAAGGTGGCCAGGCATGGTTCTGGTCACTCCACCACCAGTTTACTCATGGCAGTGTGTGACAGTGTCAAGTTTGTGTTTGCAGTAAAGTCTATTAACTCTGTTGAACACGGAGGTTATATCAAAACAATAGTTTATTTTTGTTTTCCTCTGGAACTCTTTATAAGAATGGAAACAGGAGGTGAACACAGCACACACATTCAGCTGAAGTCGGAACTGTTCATCCCAGCATTCAAGGACATCTGAGCCTGGATTCACACCTCTAAGTTGCGATTGAACATTAATTTATGCATTTCTGCATAACACAAATAGTATTGTTTTCAACACCCTTTGCTATGTCAGCTGAATTTAGCTTTCATATTTATTCCTTTTTTAGTCAGACAGCCGAAATTGTGTGCTTAGAGTTTTGAGTTAACATTCATCTTGGAAGATATGAAGGCTTCCAGGCATATTAATGACATTTTCCCTCTCATTGTGTGCCATAACAGCCCGTGGAGAGAAACCCTTCAGGTGCACTCTGTGCGGGAAGGCGTTTGCACGTTCATCAAATCTGATGAATTTGGGAAACGTTTCATTACATCATGAATATATTAATAAGTATAGATGTGTAAGTCTCGTGTGCATTCCTCTGTACCTGACGTGTAGATGGTGTGGATATTCTTTGTTTCTGTTTGCAGCTGACGCTTCCTCTGCAGAATTGGTCTGATGGAGCAAAGGCACTCAGCGCAGCTCGGTACGACAAGTCAACAATGCGACCAGCGTGCATACAGCACGGATCAGACTGGAAATTTGACACGGCACCAGAGAACTCACACAGGAGAGAAACCCTTCAAGTGCACTGTGTGTGGGAAGGCATTTGCATGGCCATCAGTTCTTCAGACCCACCAGAGAACACACACGGGAGAGAAACCCTTCAGGTGCACGATGTGCGGGATTGCGTTTACACAGTCATGTAATCTTGTTACACACCAGAGAACACACACGGGAGAGAAACCCTTCAAGTGCAGTGTTTGTGGGAAGACATTTTCAGGTTCATTTGTTCTTAAAACACACCAGAGAACACACACGGGAGAAAAACCCTTCAAGTGCAGTGTTTGTGGGAAGGCATTTTCATGGTCATCTGCTCTTAAAAAACACCAGAGAACACACACGGGAGAGAAACCCTTCAAGTGTACTCTGTGCGTCAAGGCGTTTTCAGATTCATGGCATCTTGTAACACACCAGAGAACACACACGGGAGAGAAACCCTTCAAGTGCACTGTGTGCCGGATGGCGTTTGCACAGTCACCACATCTTAAAGTACACCAGAGAACACACACGCGAGAGAAACCCTTTAAGTGCAGTGTGTGCGTGAAGGCATTTACACAGTCATCTAATCTTGTAAAACACCAGAGAACACACACAGGAGAGAAACCCTTCAAGTGTGCTCTGTGCGGGAAGCCGTTTGCAGATTCATCAACTCTTCGAAGACACCAGAGAACAGCTTGTGAAAGTCAAAGTGCTGCAATGAGCCTATCCCTCATGAAACAAGAACCGGACGAAAATCCCAGCTTGGACACTTTTAAAGGTATAAAGGTAGAATATGAAGAGGTGATGGTGAAATGTGAAGAAGTGATGAGCGAAGAAGTGAAGGTAAAATGTGAAGATAAAGATTCAACTCCAAAATGGGACCTTCACATCGTAAAGCAGGAGGAGAATTCTGACTGAGGCAGAGCGAGGCAACTCCCAGCAGTTTGTGGAAGTGGAGGTGTGGGTGGACTTGCTCCTAGACAATTCAAAGTCAAGTGGAGACCCGGTAGATGTGTAAGCCAGAGACGCTGTCGCTACAATAGATGCACCTTTGTCACAGGCCTTTAATGACAAGAATGTGAAGTTGAACACTTTGTGGGCCCGTGGGTTGGGTAGATCTCTAACCAGGAGCAAGAGCCAATAAGCTCCCAAGCATTCACTATGTAATCATAATTGCATTTACACGGTGCTTGCTTAACCGCCTCAGCAACTCGGAGTTTTGTGCCGTATCTCGTCTGAAACACTCGAAGAGCATCCCCAAGTAGCTGCCCCTGTGTGGCATAAGGTGGTGGCCCTGCACCGGCCTGCATGTGGACAAGAGCCTGTCCGTAGGGGGCGATGATTGATGTGTCATCTCAGTTGTGTAGTTTGTAGGTAATGTTTAGAATTTGCTAAATTTTCACTTAGACGCCAGCATGCAATGGCCTACTCGTTTTGAATGACACAATAGTATGTTTTACATACACTCTGAAGCAGACTGCAACTTTTTTTAAAAGTTTCTTGTTAATACGATGTAACGTGATGCAGTATATTTCACTGCAGTAATCCAATTTTGTTAATATGCCTGTCAATTTAGAATGTATACTTGTCTGGTTTTGTGCATACTTGTAACATTTGATCTGTAAGGGTCAAACATTGAATAAGTGATGTTAGGACAAAGTGCGTGTGTGTTTGAAAGTAACCTGTACGGAGAACTCAGGTGTGACCCGTTCTTGTGATACAGGTCAAACGGTGTTGTGTTCCACGAAGCATCTGGAGCAACTCATTGTCTTTGAAATAGGTGGCACACTCGGATCATTCATCAGTTACAAGGCATACCACTTAAAAGTTACACGTATAGGAGGAGGTACATTCTCTACAACACGAATTGTAGTTTTGTCTTACGTGGTGAGGCCACGTGATGTGTCGAAGGCTCTCTGCCAGCTCAGGACAGACCCAAGTTGCCATGTGCTCAATAAGATGACTGACAGAGGCACCACTGCACCGACTTGGTGTGGCCGACGCTCCGCTCGTTGTCGTGAGCGTCGCTCATCCGCCCTCCGTTGTTACTGGAGGGCGACTGCCTCCAACTGCCCAGCAACGTGCTTCACGAGCCTCCTCCACAGAGGCCGATCTTGACACCGCTGGTACCAGTCATCGGCAAGCCCACTCAGCTCCACATCCTTCTTGTACAGCATCAGTCCATACATCTTTAAGAGGGTTATCGAAATGCCATGCTACAGACAGATGGGCAGATATGAACGAACAGAGCTAATGCATTAACATCTCAACCTTGGTTGGAAAGCGTTAAAAAGGAATGTCTTATTTGACCTGAACTGCATATTGATTGATTTTAGTTAAGGACAATAAAAAAACTAATACAGAGATCGTGCACTCACATCAGTCTGGGTTAGCGCGTGAGAGGACCTCCTGTAATACTATGATCTTACCAGATACGGAGACAAATTGGCATTAATGCAGATTTGAGGCTATGCGGATGGCTTTGAACCCAAAGCACCCTTCAATGGTAATGCACATAATAGAGACATGCTTTGTTCACTTTTCTAAACCCATGCTTTTAAAATAATCTCAAGCAATTTTCTCTGCCAGTCATTGCCTGATCTTATTGCACACAAACACTCACACACTCACACACACACACAAAGATCCCCCGTACAGCCTTCAACAGACTGCTGGGGCAAGTGCTGTTAGCGAGCACCTATGAAGGATTGCACGGCACACGAGGGGGTGGGTAGCCAGCACCGCGCCCGGCCGCCTTTGTATCCCGAGTGGTGATGCTCACATCACACTGGGTACTCATTTTTAGGCTGAGTCGACCTAGGGAAGGCCCAGGACCGGTTCAGATAATCATCACTGGCGGTGTTGGCCGTGAGCGGGAAACGACTCCGGGTCTCTGGGTTCGTAGCGCAGCGTAGCGCTAACCGCTGCCCTACCGCTCGTACAAAGATACGTTTAAACACGCGCACGTAAATACACATTCTGTTTGACTAACACTTCTTTCAAACCGTACATAGCCAAACATTTCCGTTGTTGAGTTTCTGGATAATGTTTTGGAATTACCACAATTTTGACCGTGACACCAACATGCAATGACCTGTGCGTTGTGAGTGACACAATACTCTGTTTTACATCCGCCGTGAAGCAGAACAGCGCATATTGTGGTGAATGTTACTGGGGTGGCCAGGTGTGCCTGTCGGATTTGAACTTTGAACCTCTGCAACAAATAGAGAATGCGCTACCATATTCCTGGTTCTTTCGGTAAAGTCACGTAGATAGAATACAAAAAATAAATAAAATAAAAATAAAATTTTAAAAATATGAATGAATAAAAATAATAAAAAAATTAAAATAAATTGATGATAAGATGCCATGGGTCGACTGACTCAGATGACTGGCTAATACACCACCTTTGCCCCCCACTACCCACACACACACACACAGTGTGTATGTACACACTGTATGTGTACGTACACACATACAGTGTGTACATACACACACAGTGTGTGTGTATGTACACACACAATGTCCACGTTGTTGTTGCTGCGTTCACGCACCCAAGGGAGGGGGCAATGGAAAATGAAGCTAAATCAACTTAAACTCCATCCCCGCTCTGCGACGTCACCACTCAGCATGACCTCATCGGCATGAAGTGCCATCGGGAGGTGTACTTTGCTAGCGACGTCATGTCACCAAGGTATTCACACTGCCAACCCCGTCCACAGCGCTCTTGAGCGTGACGTCACCTCCGCTTGGGTCACTGCCGATGTCAATCCAGTGCCAATCCTTATTTGGGCAAAGCTACGCCCAGTGACTGGCGGTTCATTAACATAATGTGTCCGTTGAAGCCGTCGAGTTCAGCAGCCACGCCCCATCCCTCGACATATGGCCAGTTTATATTAACATAATTTATTCAGTTGCCGAGCCGCTTATTATGGGAGGGGCGTGTCTCTTACCCCGGAAGTGATGTCATGTTACCTGCTTACATGCAGTCAATTTCGCTGCAGTAATCAATGTTAATTAGAATTAATACTTGTCTGATTGTGCGCGTACATGTAACATTTTGTCTGAGGGTCACACATTGAATAAGTGATGTTAGGACAAAGTGTGTGTGTGTGTTTGGAAGTAACCTGTACAGAGAACTCAGGTGAGACCCGTTGTTCTTGTGATACAGGTCAAAGGGTACTTTTGTGTTTCACGAAGCGTCTGCCTCTGGAGCAAGTCATCGTCTTTGAAATAGGGAGCACGCTCGGATCATTCATCAGTTACAAGGCATACCACTTGAAAGTTACACGTATAGGAGGAGGTACATTCTCTACAACACGAATTGTAGTTTTGTCTTACGTGTTGACGTAGAGTTTGTCTAACTGGGACTAGAAATGCTCCTTGCTGATTGACGTCTGGATGTTCGTACCTATCGGTTGAAGCAAACCCCACTGCTGTTGGGGTCCAACACATTGACGGCCTTCAGGCCAGGAAAGTCACAACATTTGCACACGAAGGACGCATTCACGCAAGTACCCCATGCTCCATTTTGAAGTTTTAAAATGAAGCATCTTTGAATTGTGTTGTGTTTTGAATTGGATGAGTTTATTTCTTCATTAAAAGCTTGTATCAATTTACATCTGGAAGACTTCATTGAAAAGGACATTTCGTGTGAATTTTCTCTCGTCATTAAGTAGATGGCCTTGCCGGGGGTTCGGACACAAACAGTGTACACACACAGTGTACACACACACACAGTGTACACACACAATGTATACACACTGTACACACACACAGTGTACACACACACAGTGTGCACACACAGTGTACACACAGTATACACACAGTGTACACACAGTTTATACACAGTGTATACACAATGTACACACACACAGTGTACACAGACAGTGTACACACACACAGTGTATACACAGTGTACACACACAGTGACACACAAAGACAAAGATCCCCCGTGTAGCCTTAACAGACTGTAGGGGCAAGTTCTGTTAGCGAGCACCTATGAAGGCCGGAACGGTACACGAGGGGGTGGGTGGCCAGCACCACGCCCGACCGCCTTTGTCTCCCTAGTGGCGATATTTACACACCGCACCAGGTACTCAGTGACACACAGTGACACACACAGTGTATACACATAGTGTACACACACACACGGTGTATACACAATAATGTCCACGTTGCTGAGCTCACACACCCAAGGGAGGGAGCAATGGAAAATTAATCTAAATCAACTTAAACTCCAACTCTGTGACGTCACCACCCAGCATTACCTCATCGGCGTGAAACGCCAGGGGGAGGTGTACCTCGCTAGTGACATCATGTCACCAAGGTATTCACCCCTCCCCCGTCCACCGCGCTCTTGAGCGTGACGTCACCTCCGCCTGGGTCACTGCCGATATCGGTCCAGTGCCAATCCTAATTTGGGCAAAGCTACGCCCAGTGACTGGTGGCTCATTAACATAATGTGTCCGTTAAAGCCGTCGCGAGTTTATTGCGACGGGTTCAGCGCCCACGCCCCCATCCCTCCACATATGGGCCGTGCTCACAAACATAATTTATTCAGTTACAGAGCAGCTCTTGGGAGGAAAGTGACGTCATACTACTTCCTGCTGTCGCGAGGTAACAGGAAGCTGCCGTGTGCGCGCTTGCACTGAAATCCGAGATGAGAAATTCTCATCGTTGTGGTGGTGGTCGTGGTGGTGGTGGTTGTTGTTGTTGTTGTTTACCAAGGTAGAGCCTCGCTCTCTCTCGTAGGGATGTCAATTGAGTAGCAACGAGCATGGGAATCGATGTCCAGGTTGGAACTTTACAACGTGGGGCCTAGCCACGCGGGGCCTTGCCTCCTGCCCTCGCCTGATTGCATTTACTTTAATTATCTCGCTTAAGTTTAATTTGTCTTCACCCGGCTCGCCACTTTGTAACTTTGTTTTATTGTCAATATTCACGCAGTTTTTATTTTCTTTTGTTAGCAGGCCAAGCCCGCTTGAGCTGCTATACCGCTCTTGTTATCAGAAGCGAGCTGCCCACAACAACATAAGGTGAGGCTTTGTCAACGTGTGTGAATGTTTTGACTTAAAGCTTTGGTGACTGCAGGAATTAATATTCTTGGTTCTTTCGGTAAAGTCACGTAGATAGAAAATAAAATAAAAATAAATAAAATAAATTGTAAATAAAGCAAAAAAACTCACGTTTTGATCGCAACACAAGTGGTCTTTATTTAATGTAATTGTATTATCTGTTATTCTTATTTTCTATTTACGTAACTTTACCGAAATCAACAAGAATACGTGTGTCAATGTCTATCGGTCAAAGACGCTAAACGGAGTGACGCGCAAACTCCAAATATAAGCAGGCGTCAGGGTCGGGATCGAACCCACGACTTCCTGTATACCAGGTGAGGTAGTTAACATCTCACCACGGCGAGAGACACGCAAACTCCAGTTAGCCTCGGCTATGTTCGTTGATCCTCAATTACTTGGTGGAGTGAGGAAGCATTCATTCCAAGCAGATGAAGGTGGCCAGGCATGATTCTAGACACGCCACCGCCTGTTTACCCAGTGACAGTGTACAGTTTGTGTTTGCAGTAAAGTCTATTAACTCTGTTGAACACGGAGGTTATATCATAACAATAGTTTACTTTTGTTTTCCTCTGGAACTCTTTATAAGAATGGAAACAGGAAGTTAACACAGCACACATGCAGCTGAAGTCGGAACTGTTCATCCCAGCATTTAAGGACATCTGAGCCTGGATTCACACCTCTAAGTTGCGATTGAACGTTAATTTATGAATTTCTGCACAACACAAATAGTATTGTTTTCAACACCCTTTGCTGTGTCAGCTGAATTTAGCTCTCATAAATATTCCTTTTGAAGCCAGACAGCTGAAATTGTGTGGTTGGAGTTTTTGGTGAACATTCATTTTGAAGATACGAGGGCTTCCAGGCATGTTTATGACCATTTGCCCTCTCATTGTGTGCCATAACAGCCCTGTGATGAATTTGGGAAACGTTTTTACTACATCATGAATATATGAATGTAGACGTGTAAGTCACATGTGACTATATATGCATTCCTCTGTGCCTCGATACTGACGTGTAGATGGTGTGGATATTATTTTTTTCTGTCTGCAGCTGACGCTTCCTCTGACGCTTCCTCCGCAGAATTGGTCTGATGGAGCAAATGCGCTCAGCGCAGCTCGGTAGGACAAGGCTCCAATGCGACCGGTGTGCATACAGCACGGATCGGACTGGAGATTTCACACGGCACAAGAGAACTCACACGGGAGAGAAACCCTTCAAGTGCACTGTGTGTTGGAAGGCGTTTTCACGGTCATTTGTTGTTAAAAAACACCAGAGAACACACACGGGAGAGAAACCCTTCAAGTGCACGATGTGCGGGAAGGCGTTTGCACAGTCATCACATCTGCAAAGACACCGGAGTACACACACAGGAGGGAAACCCTTCAGGTGCACTCTGTGTGGGATGGCGTTTGCACAGTCACATCTTAAAGTACACCAGAGAACACCGAAGCATCAGAAGATCCACAAGGAGTGCAGTCTGAAATCAGCTTGTGAAAGTCAAAGTGCCACCATGAGCCCATCCCTCATGAAACACGAACCGGAAGAAAATCCCAGCGTGGACACTTTTAGAGGTATCGAGGTGAAATATGAAGAGGTGATGGTGAAGAGGGAAGAAGTGATGGTGAAGAGCGAAGAAGTGAAGGTGAAATGTGAAGATGAAGATTCAAATCCAAAATGGGACCTTCACATCAATGGAGGCAACGTGAAGCAGGAGGAGAATTCTGACTGTGAGGCAGAGCGAGGCAACTCCCAGCAGTTTGTGGAAGTGGAGGTGTGGGTGGACTTCCTCCGAGACAATACAAAGTCAAGTGGAGAACCGGTAGATGTGTAAGCTTGAGACGATGTCGCTACAATAGATGCACCTTTGTCACAGGCCTTTAATGACAAGAATGTGAAGTTGAACACTCAGTTTCTAGGTTCTATCTGCAGAGTAAGGGCGAGCGGCCAGTCTTTGTGGACCTGTGGGTTGGGTAGATCTCTAACCAGGAGCGAGAGACAATAAGCCCCCAAGCATTCACTATGTTATAATAATTGCATTTACACGGTGCTTGCTTAACCGCCTCAGCAACTCGAAGTTTCCTGTCGTACCTCGTCTGAAACACTCGAAGAGCATCCCCAAGTAGCAGCTGCCCCTGTGTGGCACAAGGTGGTGGCCCTGCACCGGCCTGCATGTGGACAAGAGCCTGTCAGTAGGGGGCGATGATTGATGCGTCATCTCAGTTGTGTAGTTTGTAGGCAATCTTGATTCGAAGCTTTCGTAACTGCAGGAATCCACACTCTTGAGTTCTTTCGGTAAAGTCACCACGTGGGTAGAAACATAACAGATCACGGCGTTTAGATCACAACACAAGCAATCGTCATCAGGTGGGACAACCACAGCAAGAGAAACTGCTGAAGTAGTAGGCGCCTACTCCAGCAGTTTCTTCTTCTTGCTGCTGTGCTTGTCCCACCTGATGACGATTGCTTGTGTTGCCATCGAAACGCCGTGATCTATTATTTGTAGCGTAATGTTTAGAATTTGCTACATTTTGACCCAGACGCCAGCATGCAACGGCCTACTCGTTTTGAATGACGCAACAATAGTACGTTGTACATACACTGTTAAGCAGACGGTGCGTATTTGTAAAATAGCTTCTTGTTAATACGATGTAACGTGATGCAGTCAATTTCGCTGCAGTAATTCAATGTTAATATGCCCGTCAATATGCCCGTCAATAATTTAGAATTAATACTTGTCTGATTGTGCGCGTACATGTAACATTTTATCTGAGGGTCACACATTGAATAAGTGATGTTAGGACAAAGTGTGTGTGTGTGTTTGGAAGTAACCTGTGCAGAGAACTCAGGTGAGACCCGTTGTTCTTGTGATACAGGTCAAAGGGTACTTTTGTGTTTCACGAAGCGTCTGCCTCTGAAGCAACTCATCGTCTTTGAAATAGGGAGCACGCTCGGATCATTCATCAGTTACAAGGCATACCACTTGAAAGTTACACGTTTAGGAGGAGGTACATTCTCTACAACACGAATTGTAGTTTTGTCTTATGTGTTGATGTAGATTTTGTCTAACTGGGACTAGAAATGCTCCTTGCTGATTCACGTCTGGATGTTCGTACCTATCGGTTGAAGCAAACCCCACTGCTGTTGTTGAGACGCTGTGCACCAATAAGGGTCCAACACATTGACGGCCTTCAGGCCAGGAAAGTCACAACATTTGCACATGAAGGACGCATTCACGCAAGTACCCCATGCTCCGTTTTGAAGTCTTTAAAATGAAACATCTTTGAATTGTGTTGTGTTTTGAATTAGATGATTTTATTTCTTCATTAAAAGCTTGTATCAATTTACATGTGGAAGACTTCATTGAAAAGGACATTTCGTGTGAATTTTCTCTCGTCATTAAGTAGATGGCCTTGCTGGGGGTTCGGTTCAATGCGGACACAAACAGTGTACACACACACAGTGTACACACACACAGTGTACACACAGCGTACACACACAGTGTATACACACAGTGTACACATACACAGTGTACACACACAGTGTACACACACACAGTGTACACACAGTGTATACACAGTGTACACACACACAGTGTACATACAGTGTGTACACAATGTACACACACATTGTACACACACAGTGTACACACACATTGTACATACAGTATATACACAGTGTACACACACGGTACACACACAGTGTATATATACACACACAGTGTACACACACACAGTGACACACAGTGTAGACAGACAGGGTATACACAGTGTACACACACACAGTGACACACAGTGACACACAGCGACACACAGTGACACACACATTGTATACACATAGTGTACATACACAGTGCACACACACACAGTGTATACACAATAATGTCCACGGTGTTGTAGCTGAGCTCACACACCCAAGGGAGGGAGCAATGGAAAATGAATCTAAATCAACTTAAACTCCACCTTTGTGACGTCACCACTCTGCATTACCTCATCGGCGTGAAACGCCAGGGGGAGGTTTCCCTCCGTAGTGACGTCATGTCACCAAGATATTCAGTCCACCGCGTTCTTGAGCGTGACGTCACCTCCGCCTGGGTCGCTGCCGATATCGTTCCAGTGGCAATCCTTATTTGGGCAAAACTACGCCCAGTGACTGGTGGCTCATTAACATAATGTATTCGTTAAAGCCGTCGCGAGTTTATTGCGACGGGTTCAGCGCCCACGCCCCCATCGCTGACATATGGGCCGGCCTCATTAACATAATTTATTCGGTTACAGAGCCGCTCGTGGGAGGGAAGTGACGTCATACTACTTCCTGCTGTCGCTAGGCAACAGGAAGCTGCCGTGTGTGCGCTTGCACTGAAATCCGAGGTGACAAATTCTCATCGTTGTGGTGGTGGTCGTTGTGGTGGTGGTTGTTGTTGTTTACCAAGGTAGAGCCTCTCTCTCGTAGGGATGTCGGTTGAGTAGCAGCGAGCATGGGAATCGATGTCCAGGTTGGAACTTTACAACGCGGGGCCTAGCCACGCGGGGCCTTGCCTCCTGCCCTCGCCTGATTGCGTTTACTTTAATTATCTCGCTTAAGTTTAATTTGTCTTCACCCGGCTCGCCACTTTGTAACTTTGTTTTATTGTCAATATTCACGCAGTTTTTATTTTCTTTTGTTAGCAGGCCAAGCCCGCTTGAGCTGCTATACCGCTCTTGTTATCAGAAGCGACCTGCCCACAACAACACAAGGTGAGGCTTTGTCAACGTGTGTGAATGTTTTGACTTAAAACTTTGGTGACTGCAGGAATTAATATTCTTGGTTCTTTCGGTAAAGTCACATAGATAGAAAATTAAATGAAAATAACATTATAAATTAAATGAAAAATAAAGTAATAAACCGACGACGTTTCGATCGCAACACAAGTGGTCTTTATCTTATTAAATTTAATCTGTTATTTGTATTTTCTATCTCCGTGACTTTACTGAAAGAACCAACAATACGTGCGTCAATGTCTATCGGTCAAAGACGCTAAGCGCGTGCCGCTGTTGACTCTGAATGTGTGGAGGGGAACACCTTCACCACGGGGAGAGAGAGACAGAGACACGGATAGCCTCGGCTATGTTGATTGATCCTCGATTCATTACTTGGTGGAGTGAGGAAGAATTAATGCTGAGCAGATGAAGGTGGCCAGGCATGGTTCTGGTCACACCACCACCTGTTTACTCATGGCAGTGTGTGACAGTGTCAAGTTTGTGTTTGCAGTAAAGTCTATTAACTCTATTGAACACGGAGGTTATATCAAAACAATAGTTTATTTTTGTTTTCCGCTGGAACTCTTTATAAGAATGGAAACAGGAGGTGAATACAGCACACACATGCAGCTGAAGTCGGAACTGTTCATCCCCAGCATTCAAGGACATATGAGCCTGAATTCACACCTGAGTTGCAATTGAACGTTAATTAATGCATTTTTGCACAACAGAAATAGTATTTTTTCAACACCCTTTGCTATGTCAGCCGAATTTAGCTTTCATAAATATTCCTTTGTAGTCAGACAGCCGAAATTGTGTGCTCGGAGTTTTGGGTTAACATTCATTTTGCAGATATGAGGGCTTCCAGGCATATTTATGACATTTCCCCTCTCGTGATGAATTTGGGAAACGTTTTCACTACATCATGAATATAGTAATAAGTATAGACGTGTAAGTCACTGTGTATATATGCATTCCTCTGTGCCTCGAAACTGATATTCTTATTTTCTGTCTACAGCTGACGCTTCCTCTGACGCTTCCTATGCAGAATTGGTTTCATGGAGCAAAGGCAGCAGCTCCGTACGACAAGTCAACAATGAAACCAGCGTGCATACAGCACGGACCGGACTGGAAACTAAACACGGCAACAGAGAACTCAAACAGGAGAGAAACCCTTCAAATGTACTGTGTGTGGGAAGGCATTTGCATGGTCATCAGTTCTTGAGACCCACCAGAGAACACACACAGGAGAGAAACCCTTCAAGTGCACTGTGTGTGGGAAGGCATTTTCATGGTCATCTACTCTTAAAACACACCAGAGAACACACACAGGAGAGAAACCCTTCAGGTGCAGTGTGTGTGGGAAGACATTTTCAGATTCATCTACTCTTAAAACACACCAGAGAACACATACGGGAGAGAAACCCTTCAAGTGCAGTGTGTGTGGGAAGACATTTTCAGATTCATCTACTCTTAAAACACACCAGAGAACACACACGGGAGAGAAACCCTTCAAGTGCACTGTGTGCGGGAAGGCGTTTGCACAGTCACCACATCTTAAAGTACACCAGAGAACACACACGGGAGAGAAACCCTTCAAGTGCAGTGTGTGTGGGAAGACATTTTCAGATTCATGTAATCTTGTAACACACCAGAGAACACACACGGGAGAGAAACCATTCAGGTGCACGATGTGCGGGATGGCGTTTACACAGTCAGGTAATCTTGTAACACACCAGAGAACACACACGGGAGAGAAACCCTTCAAGTGCAGTGTGTGCGTGAAGGCGTTTGCACATTCATCTGATCTTGTAAAACACCAGAGAACACACACAGGAGAGAAACCCTTCAGGTGCACTCTGTGCAGGAAGCCGTTTGCAGATTCATCAAATCTTCGAAAACACCAGAGAACACAAAAGCATCGGAAGATCCACAAGGAGCGGAGTCGGAGTATGAAATCAGCTTGTGAAAGTCAAAGTGCCGCAATGAGCCCATCCCTCATGAAACAAGAACCGGAAGAAAATCCCAGCTTGGACACTTTTAAAGGTATCGAGGTGAAATATGAAGAGGTGAAGGTGAAATGTGAAGAAGTGATGAGCGAAGAAGTGAAGGTAAAATGTGAAGATGAAGATTCAACTCCAAAATGGGACCTTCACATCGTGAAGCAGGAGGAGAATTCTGACTGAGTCAGAGTGAGGCAACTCCCAGCAGTTTGTGGAAGTGGAGGTGTGGGTGGACTTGCTCCTAGACAATACAAAGTCAAGTGGAGACCCGGTAGATGTGTAAGCCCGAGACGATGTCGCTACAATAGATACACCTTTGTCACAGGCCTTTAATGACAAGAACGTGAAGTTGAACATCAGTTTCTAGGTTCATCCTGCAGAGTAAGAGCGGCCAGTCTTTGTGGGCCCGTGGGTTGGGTAGATCTCTAACCAGGAGCAAGAGCGAATAAGCTCCCAAGCATTCACTGTTATCAGAATAATTGCTTTTACATGGTGCTTGCTTAATCGTATCAGCAACTCGGAGTTTTGTATCTCATCTCAAACGCTCGAAGAGCATCCCCAAGTAGCAGCTGCCCCTGTGTGGTACAAGGTGGTGGCCCTGCACCGGCCTGCATGTGGACAAGAGCCTGTCATCTTCTTTGGTTCTTTCGGTAAAGTCACGTAGAATGAGAATAAAATAATAAAATAAAACAATTAAATAACACAAAAAATTATCACGACGTTTCGGCCACAACACAAGTGGCCTTCAGGTGAAAGGAACAAACCTGTCGGGACGACAGAGCTGCAATGAACGCTGCTAAGATTCTACGTGACTTTACCGAAAGAACCAAAGAAGATGAATCCTTGCAGTCACGAAAGCTTTAAATCGAAAAAAAGAGCCTCTTTGGTTCTTTCGGTAAAGTCACGTAGAATGAGAATAAAATAATAAATTGATAAAATAAAATAGCGGCCTTCATGAAGGCCGCTTGTGTTGTGGCCGAAACGTCGTGAGAATATTATTGTGTTATTTTATTTTATCAATTTATTATTTTATTCTCATTCTACGTGACTTTACCGAAAGAACCAAAGAAGATGAATCATTGCAGTCACGAAAGCTTTAAATCGAAAAAAGAGCCTGTCAATAGGGGGCGATGATTGATGCGTCATCTCAGTTGTGTAGTTTGTACGTAATGTTTAGAATTTGCTACATTTTCACTCAGACGCCAGCATGCAATGGCCTACTCGTTTTGAATGACACAATAGTATGTTTTACATACACTGTGAAGCAGACTGTGCAACTTTTTTTTAAAAGCTTCTTGTTAATACGATGTAACGTGATGCAGTATATTTCACTGCAGTAATCCAATTTTTCTTTTGTTCTTTCGGTAAAGTCATGTAGAATGAGAATAAAATAATAAATTGATAAAATAAAATAACACAATAATATTCTCACGACGTTTCGGCCACAACACAAGCGGCCTTCATCAGGTGAAGGGACGAGACTGGTAGGACAGCGCTGGAGTGAAAGAGCCACGTTCAGATCACGACCTTTAAGCTGTGTGAGAGGAAACAAAGCGCCTTGACAAAAGAATTCGAATATAATTTAGCATTGAAATGGCTGAGTGATTAGCTTGTGACTGGTCACAGAAATAGCTGTTAAAAGTTAAAGCATACACATCTGCAGAGGCACCCCTTGACAATGGAATTAGCATAAAATTTAGCATTGAAATAGCTAAGTTAAAGCATACACATCCGCAGAGGCACCCTTGACAAAGGAATTAGCATAGAATTTAGCATTGAAATAGCTGAGTGATTAGCTTGTAACTGGTCACAGAAATAGCTACGTTGAAGTCAGAGCATACACATTCACCGAGGCACTTAGTACAAATCAAACAGGAGAATTTAGCATTGAAATAACTAAGCGAATTTAGCATTGAAATAACTGAGTGATTAGCTAGTGACTGGTCACAGAAATTACTATGTTGAAGTCAAGGCCTACACATCTGAGCTATTCACAGTACTATATAGTGAACCAATGAAAAACTAAAATATAAATGACCTTAATGTTATCAATAAACTCTATATTCTCCAATCAGCTAAGCTACCAACAATAAGTCGTTATATATCACAATGCTATATGGCGAAAAAAATGGGTGGATTCTTACCCTCAACTTTAGCACCACGGATAGCTACGGGCCCCGTTCAGACGGACGAGTTCATCCATGGTCGGAACAGAGGAGGGGGAGAGAGACAGCTGCGAGGCGCTATTATACTCCATGTTGTAAACCATACCATTAACCGTGGTGTGAGAGGTATTAAGAGTCAATGCTGGCGAAAGAGCTGCGGTCTGAAGGTCATCGTAAAATACAATTAATTAAGAACAGAAATGGTTTACAACATGGAGTATAATAGCGCCTCGCAGTTGTCTCTCTCCCCCTCCTCTGTTCCGACCATGGATGAACTCGTCCGTCTGAACGGGGCCCGTAGCTATCCGTGGTGCTAAAGTTGAGGGTAAGAATCCACCCATTTTTTTCGCCATATAGCATTGTGATATATAACAACTTATTGTTGGTAGCTTAGCTGATTGGAGAATATAGAGTTTATTGATAACATTAAGGTAATTTATATTTTAGTTTTTTATTGGTTCACTATATAGTACTGTGAATAGCTCATGTGTAGGCCTTGACTTCAACATAGTCATTTCTGTGACCAGTCACTAGCTAATCACTCAGTTATTTCAATGCTAAATTGGCCTAGTTATTTCAATGCTAAATTCTGTTTGATTTGTACTAAGTGCCTCGGTGAATGTGTATGCTCTGACTTTAACATAGCTATTTCTGTGACCAGTCACAAGCTAATCACTCAGCTATTTCAATGCTAAATTCCATGCTAATTCCTTTGTCAAGGGTGCCTCTGCGGATGTGTATGCTTTAACTTAGCTATTTCAATGCAAAATTTTATGCTAATTCCATTGTCAAGGGGTGCCTCTGCGGATGTGTATGCTTTAACTTTTAACATAGCTATTTCTGTGACCTGTCACAAGCTAATCACTCAGCCATTTCAATGCTAAATTATATGCTAATTCCTTTGACAAGGCGCTTTGTTTCCTCTCACACAGCTTAAAGGTCGTGATCTGAACATGGCTCTTTCACTCCTGCGCTGTCCTACCAGACAGTCTCGTCCCTTCACCTGATGAAGGCCGCTTGTGTTGTGGCCGAAACGTCGTGAGAATATTATTGTATTATTTTATTTTATCAATTTATTATTTTATTCTCATTCTACATGACTTTACCGAAAGAACCAAAGAAGATGAATCATTGCAGTCACGAAAGCTTTAAATCGAAATTTAATCCAATTTTGTTAATATGCCTGTCAATAATTTAGAATTAATACTTGTCTGGTTTTGTGCATACTTCTAACATTTGATCTGTAAGGGTCAAACATTGAACAAGTGATGTTAGGACAAAGTGTGTGTGTGTGTGTATTTGAAAGTAACCTGTACAGAGAACTCAGGTGAGACCCGTTGTTCTTGTGATACAGGTCAAACGGTGTTTTTGTGTTCCATGAAGCATCTGGAGCAACTCATTGTCTTTGAAATAGGGAGCACGCTCGGATCATTCATCAGTTACAAGGCATACCACTTGAAAGTTACACGTATAGGAGGAGGTACATTCTATACAACACGAATTGTAGTTTTGTCTTACGTGTTGACGTAGATTTTGTCTAACAAGGACTAGAAATGCTCCTTGCTGATTCACGTCTGGATGTTCGTAACCATCGGTTGAAGCAAACCCCACTGCTGTTGTTGAGTCGCTGTGCACCAATAAGGGTCCAACACATTGATGGCCCTCAGGCCAGGAAAGTCACAACATTTGCACACGAAGGACGCATTCACGCAAGTACCCCATGCTCCGTTTTGAAGTTTTAAAATGAAACATCTTTGAATTGTGTTGTGTTTTGAGTTAGATGATTTTATTTCTTCATTAAAAGCTTATATCAATTTACATCTGGAAGACTTCATTGAAAAGGACATTTCGTGTGAATTTTCTCTCGTCATTAAGTAGATGGTTCGGTTCAATGCGGACACAAACAGTGTACACACACACAATGTACACACACAGTGTACACACACACAGTGTACACACACAGTGTACACACACAATGTACACACACAGTGTACACACACACAGTGCACACACACAGTGTATACACACAGTGTACACACACAGTGTACACACATACACACAGTGTACACACACAGTGTACACACACAGCATACACAGTGTATACACACAGTGTACACACAATGTACACACACATTGTACACACACAGTGTATACACAGTGTACACACATAGTGTACACACACAGTGTACACAGTGTACACACACACAGTGTATACACAATAATGTCCACGTTGTTGCTGAGCTCACACACCCAAGGGAGGGAGCAATGGAAAATGAATCTAAATCAACTTAAACTCCAACTCTGTAACGTCACCACTCTTAATTACCTCATCGGCGTGAAACGCCAGGGTGAGGTGTACCTCGCTAGTGACGTTATGTCACCAAGGTATTCACCCCTCCCCCCGTCCACCGCGCTCTTGAGCGTGACGTCACCTCCGATCGGGTTACCGCCGATATCGGTCCAGTGGCAATCCTTATTTGGGCAAAGCTACGCCCAGTGACCGGTGGCTCATTAACATAATGTGACCGTTAAAGCCGTCGCGAGTTTGTTGCGACGGGTTCAGCGCCCACGCCCCCGTCCCTCTACGTGTGGGCCGGCCTGATTAACATAATTTATTCAGTTAGAGAGCTGCTCGTGGAAGGGCACTGACGTCATGCTACTTCCTGCTGTCGCAAGGTAACAGGAAGCTGCCGTGTGCGCTCTTGCACTGAAATCCGAGGTGAGAAATTCTCATCGTTGTGGTGGTGGTCATTGTTCTTGTGGTGGTGGTTGTTGTGGTGGTTGTGGTTGTTGTTTACCAAGGTAGAGCCTCTCTCTCGTAGGGATGTCGGTTGAGTAGCAGTGAGCATGGGAATCGATGTCCAGGTTGGAACTTTACAACGCGGGGCCTAGCCACGCGGGGCCTTGCCTCCTGCCCTCGCCTGGTTGCGTTCACTTTAATTATCTCGCTTAAGTTTAATTTGTCTTCACCCGGCTCGCCACTTTGTAACTTTTTTTATTGTAAATATTCACGCAGTTTTTATTTTCTTTTGTTACCAGGCCAAGCCCGCTTGAGCTGCTATACCGCTCTTGTTATCAGAAGCGACCTGCCCACAACAACACAAGGTGAGGCTTTGTCAACGTGTGTGAATGTTTTGACTTAAAACTTTGGTGACTGTAGGTATTAATATTCTTGGTTCTTTCGGTAAAGTCACGTAGATAGAAAATTAAATGAAAATAACAATAAAAATGAATGTAAATAAAGCAAAAAAAGTCACGTCGTTTTGATCGCAACACAAGTGCTCTTTATTTAATGTAATTGTATTATCTGTTATTGTTATCTTCTATCTACGTAACTTTACCGAAAGAAACAAGAATACGTGTGTCAATGTCTATCGGTCAAAGACGCTATACGGAGAGACGCGCAAACTCCAAATATACAGCAGGCGTCAGGGTCGGAATCGAACCCACGACTTCCTGTATACCAGGTGAGGTAGTTAACATCTCACCACGGAGAGAGACACGCAAACTCCAGTTAGCCTCAGCTATGTTCATTGATCCTCAATTAATTACTTGGTGGAGTGAGGAAGCATTCATGCCAAGCAGATGAAGGTGGCCAGGCGTGATTCTAGACACGCCACCGCCTGTTTACCCAGTGACAGTGTACAGTTTGTGTTTGCAGTAACGTCTATTAACTCTGTTGAACACGGAGGTTATAGCGTAACAATAGTTTACTTTTGTTTTCCTCTGGAACTCTTTATAAGAATGGAAACAGGAAGTTAACACAGTACGCACATGCAGCTGAAGTCGGAACTGTTCATCCCAGCATTCAAGGACATCTGAGCCTGGATTCACACCTCTAAGTTGCGATTGAACATTAATTTATGAAGTATTGTTTTCAACACCCTCTGCTATGTCAGCTGAATTTAGCTCTCATAAATATTCCTTTTGTAGCCAGACAGCTGAAATTGTTTGCTCGGAGTTTTGTGTTAACATTCATTTTGAAGATACGAGGGCTTGCAGGCATGTTTATAACCATTTGCCCTCTCATTGTGTGCCATAACAGCCCGTGTGATTAATTTGGGAAACGTTTTTATTACATAATGAATATATGAATAAGTATAGACATGTAAGTCACGTGTGACTATATGCATTCCTCTGTGCCTCGATACTGACGTGTAGATGGTGTGGATATTATTTTTTTCTGTCTGCCGCTGACGCTTCCTCTGACGCTTCCTCTGCAGAATTGGTCTGATGGAGCAAAGGCACTCAGCGCAGCTCGGTATGACAAGTCAACAATGCGACCAGTGTGCATACAGCACGGATCGTACAGGAGATTTGACACGGCACCAGAGAACTCACACAGGAGAGAAACCCTTCAAGTGCAGTGTGTGTGGGAAGGCGTTTGCACATTCATATAATCTTGTAGAACACCAGAGAACACACACAGGAGAGAAACCCTTCAAGTGCCGTGTGTGTGGGAAAGCGTTTGCACATTCATCTGCTCTTCTAGCACACCAGAGAACACACACGGGAGAGAAACCCTTCAAGTGCATTGTGTGTGGGAAGGCGTTTGCACAGTCATCTAATCTTGTAGAACACCAGAGAACACACACAGGAGAGAAACCCTTCAGGTGCAGTGTGTGTGGGAAGGCGTTTGCACAATCATCTACTCTTGTAGAACACCAGAAAACACACACGGGAGAGAAACCCTTCAGGTGCAGTGTGTGTGGGAAAGCATTTTCACGGTCACCTGCTCTTGTAATACACCAGAGAACACACGGGATAGAAACCCTTCAAGTGCAGTGTGTGTGGGAAGGCGTTTGCACAGTCATCTCCTCTTGTAATTCACCAGAGAACACACACGGGAGAGAAACCCTTCAGGTGCACTCCGTGCGGGAAGGCGTTTGCACAGCAACCACATCTTCAAGTACACCAGAGAACACAGAAGCATCAGAAGATCCACAAGGAGTGGAGTCTGAAATCAGCTTGTGAAAGTCAAAGTGCCACAATAAGCCCATCCCTCATGAAACAAGAACCGGAAGAAAATCCCAGCTTGGACACTTTTAAAGTTATCGAGGTGAAATATGAAGAGGTGATGGTGAAGAGGGAAGAAGTGATGGTGAAGAGGGAAGAGGTGATTGTGAAGAGGGAAGAAGTGAAGGTGAAATGTGAAGATGAAGATTCAACTCCAAAATGGGACCTTCACATCGATGGAGGCAACGTGAAGCAGGAGGAGAATTCTGACTGTGAGGCAGAGCGAGGCAACTCCCAGCAGTTTATGGAAGTCGAGGTGTGGGTGGACTTCCTCCGAGACAATACAAAGTCAAATGGAGACCCGGTAGATGTGTAAGCTTGAGACGGTCGCTACAATAGATGCACCTTTGTCACAGGCCTTTAATGACAAGAATGTGAAGTTGGACACTCAGTTTCTAGGTTCATCCTGCAGAGTAAGAGTGGCAAGTCTTTGTGGACCTGTGGGTTGGGTAGATATTTAACCAGGAGCGAGAGACAATAAGCCCCCAATGATTCACTATGTTATAATAATTGAATTTACACCGTGCTTGCTTAATCGTCTCAGCAACTCGGAGTTTTGTGTCGTACCTCGTCTGAAACACTTGAAGAGCATCCCCAAGTAGCAGCTGCCCCTGTGTGGCACAAGGTGGTGGCCCTGCACCAGCCTGCATGTGGACAAGAGCCTGTCAGTAGGGGGCGATGATTGATGCGTCATCTCAGTTGTGTAGTTTGTAGGCAATCTTGATTCGAAGCTTTCGTGACAGCAGGAATCCACACTCTTGAGTTATTTCGGTAAAGTCACCACGTGGGTAGAAACATAACAGATTACGGCGTTTCGATGGCAACACAAGCAATCGTCATCAGGTGGGACAACCACAGCAAGAGAAACTGCTGAAGTAGTAGGCGCCTACTGCAGCAGTTTCTTCTTCTTGCTGCTGTGCTTGTCCCACCTAATGACGATTGCTTGTTTTGCCATCGAAACGCCGTGATCTATTATTTGTAGCGTAATGTTTTAAATTTGCTACATTTTGACCCAGACGCCAGCATGCAACGGCCTACTCGTTTTGAATAACGCAACAATAGTACGTTGTACATACACTGTTAAGCAGACGGTGCGCATTTGTAAAATAGCTTCTTGTTAATACGATGTAACGTGATGCATTCAATTTCGCTGCAGTAATTCGATGTTAATATGCCCGTCAATGGTTTAGAATGAATACTTGTCTGATTGTGCGCGTGCATGTAACATTTTGTATGAGGGCACACATTGAATAAGTGATGTTAGGACAAAGTGTGTGTGTGTGTGTGTTTGGAAGTAACCTGTACAGAGAACTCAGGTGAGACCCGTTGTTCTTGTGATACAGGTCAAAGGGTACTTTTGTGTTTCACGAAGCATCTGGAGCAACTCATTGTCTTTGACATAGGTAGCACGCTCGGATCATTAATCAGTTACAAGGCATACCCCTTAAAAGTTACACGTATAGGAGGAGGTACATTCTCTACAACACGAATTGTAGTTTTGTCTTACGTGTTGTCGTAGATTTTGTCTAACTAGGACTAGAAATGCTCCTTGCTGATTGACGTCTGGATGTTCGTACCTATCGGTTGAAGCAAACCCCACTGCTGTTGTTGAGACGCTGTGCACCAATAATGGTCCAACACGTTGACGGCCTTCAGGCCAGGAAAGTCACAACATTTGCACATGAAGGACGCATTCACGCAAGTACCCCATGCTCCGTTTTGAAGTTTTAAAATGAAGCATCTTTGAATTGTGTTGTGTTTTGAATTGGATGATTTTACTTCTTCATTAAAAGGTTGTATCAATTTACATCTGGAAGACTTCATTGAAAAGGACATTTCGTGTGAATTTTCTCTCGTCATTAAGTAGATGGCCTTGCCGGGGGTTCGGTTCGATGCGGACTTTCACCTGTTTGGGATTGCGGGATCGAGATAAGACGACATCGAGCTGCTGGCCGTGCGAGAAGACCGCCGTCTGCAGATCGATTCCAACGTAATCGAACGTCTGTCCCTGTGCCTCCGTCGTCCATGCAGGGGGTGTGTAAGTTTGCAGCGCCCCCTGCATGAAAACAACGGAAAGTGCAGCGCTCATCACAGATAGATAAAGTTGTGCGCTTATATTTAAAATGTTATTTTATAAAGTGATGTTGAAATCGAAAAGTGTTTGGCCAGTTCATGATTGCAATCAGATTGATTCATTTATTATGAACCACATATTTGAGCTTTTGTGGTCCTGTTGAGCTAAAGTTGGAAAAAGTCCGTGACTATAACTTCGCTCAATATTGTAAACGTGTTTCTATTATTTAGTTATTTAATACAAACTACTTCAGATAATGGGTTTCAAGATGCACTTGAATGGCACGTTCGTTGTTCCGGTGTTTAATGGCTTGGACGTCATGGCAAATGGTGTATGACGTCACAGAGCAGTCCTTATAAGGGCCTCAATGCACGTTGGTGTATGACGTCACAAAGCAGTCCTTACAAGGGCCTCAATGCACGTTGGTGTATGATGTCGCAAAGCAGTCCTTATATGGGCCTCAATGCACGTTAGTGTATGACGTCACAAAGCAGTCCTTATAAGGGCCTCAATGCACGTTGGTGTAGGACGTCACAAAGCAGTCCTTACAAGGGCCTCAATGCACGTTGGTGTATGACGTCACAAAGCAGTCCTTATAAGGGCCTCAATGCACGTTGGTGTATGACGTCACAAAGCAGTCCTTATAAGGGCCTCAATGCACGTTGGTGTATGACGTCACAAAGCAGTCCTTATAAGGGCCTCAATGCACGTTGGTGTATGACGTCACAAAGCAGTCACGAGGCCGTCCCACAGCGCGACAAAGCTGCAAACGTCACCCACCGACGTGGGGGTTGGCCATGTTGCGCACGCACGCAGTTTTGTTGGGGTCCGTGGCTATCCCGGACTCGCTGATGATGTGCCCCAAGTAGCGAACCGATGTCTGCAAGAGATGACACTCCTGTGGTTTAAACGTAAGATTGGCCGCCCGAACGTTTAACAAACACCGATCGCGACCGCTGCAGCTGCTCCTGGAACATGCATCCGAAGACCAAATAAATAAGGCACGAGTCCCATTGGAGGCCTGCTAGGACCAGCTGCGTGAGTCGCTGGAACGTGACCGGAGCCGAGTGGAGTCCCATCGGGAGACAATTAAACTGGAATAGAGCCCGAGGTGTTCAGAACGCAGGATTTGGTTTAGAGCTCTCATCAAGAGGCAACTGCCAACACCCCGACGACAAGTCAAGTGTGGTAGAAAACCCACACGGCCGACAGGGCATCCAATGAATCGTCCATCCGTGGGAGCGGGTGTGCATCTGCCACGGAGACCCTGTTCAATTGGTGGAAATCCACGCGAAGCCGCAGACTCCCATCGTGTTTCTTAACGGGAACAACGAGAGCTCCCCTCGTCGACCGCAGTGGCGAACGTGGTCCTCCTCCTGACGACTGAGCCCGTGTGAATTCTGGCGTACGGAAGCGGCGTTGCCCGTGTCAATGCGGTGCTGCCATTAGGGACGTGCGCCCAAAGTGTCATATTTACCCTGACTGAAAATGTTTTGAAAATTCGCCCCGCCGCTCGCCGGATAAAATCGGAATTCTTGCAGCGCAGCGCGTCCATCCATGATTCGTCCGGCTCGCTCCTCCACTTCACCATGGCCACGAGACATCTGTGGTCGCCTTGCCGGCCTCCCCACGACACGCGGCCACTGCGTGGGCCAGAACGGTGCCCGCCTGGACGACCGCAGCACCCAGGCCGACGTTGAACACTCTGAACGGCTACGTATGCATAGTCACACCGTTAGTGTCAGTAGCATAACTCTCAACCACTTATCAGTGCCCTACCTTATTACAGACCAACTCAGACCTTACTGATCACCCCGTGGCCCTTATAAATCTCAACGTTCATCCTATACATTATACTACACTATACACTACACAGCTGTCAACCCCTTATCGGCGCTCTGCCTTATTACAGACCAATTCAGACCTTGTCGATCACCCCGTGCCCCTTATAAATCTCAACGTTCATCCTATACATTATACTACACTATACACTACACAGCTGTCAACCCCTTATCAGTGCCCTACCTTATTACAGACCAATTTCAGACCTTACTGATCACCCCGTGCCCCTTATAAATCTCAACGTGCATCCTATACATTATACTACACTATACACTACACAGCTGTCAACCCCTTATCAGTGCCCTACCTTATTACAGACCAATTCAGACCTTACTGATCACCCCGTGCCCCTTATAAATCTCAATGTTCATCCTATACATTATACTACACTATACACTACACAGCTGTCAACCCCTTATCAGTGCCCTACCTTATTACAGACCAATTCAGACCTTACTGATCACCCCGTGCCCCTTATAAATCTCAACGTTCATCCTATACATTATACTACACTATACACTACACAGCTGTCAACCCCTTATCAGTGCCCTACCTTATTACAGACCAATTCAGACCTTACTGATCACCCCGTGCCCCTTATAAATCTCAACGTTAATCCTACAAAGTCCCATCACAAGGAAGAAACACAAACAAATCGACACAGATTTTTATTGTTGTTTGCCCGTATTGAAACGGCTGTACGCCCGTACGGGCCTGAGAACTCACTTTGCCTGCGCAAAGACCACGACGGGGTAAAAGCGTGATGGGCTTCTACAGCTCCGCAATAGTCGAGTGTGAATAGTCGCCTAATAGTCGCTATTGGCTATCAGAGGTTCTCCCCAACAACCAGTCAAACAACGTGTGGGCGGTCATCTTAGGTAGGGGGGGGTGTGTGGTGGATTCTCCCTTACCAAGATGGCAACCCCCCTCCCACCACGAGTCACGTGGTGTTGAAATTTTGTGGGTGTTTTTTAATTGGTCAGCTCCATTGCACGTGACATTGAACTTTATTTCATAGCCCGGAGTAAGGCCCATGGTAAATAGCATAGACTAGATAAGGCGCTGCTGCGTTTCAGATTATACCAAGCATAGCCCGGAAGAGGGGGATGAAAAGCATCAAAACTCAAGACGCGCTGAATAAATGTAGCGAATTTGTTTGATGTTTAATTATTTCATCCATAGCGACAAGAAGCAAGAGGGGCTCACTGGCGTTAGTGAAAGGTGGAGTTTGCTGTGTACCCCCCTAAATTAAAACAATTTAAGTTCGCCGGTGGCATTCACCCCTCCATCGCCCGCTGCTCGCGTTGGTTTCGCCCACGACCCTCTCCCTCCACCACCGAAGAGTCGCGTTTTGGCGGGAGAAGGCGGCTGTGTGTTCTGAGGAGACTAACAACCAGCACCACCATCACCACAACATCTATAATCGTAAGTATAACTACTACTATAATAACAACATCTACAATCATAACTATAACACTAATAATAACATCAACAACTTACAACAGCAATAATATAAACAATTACAATAGTAAAAACATGAACTGCTATAATAACTAATACTGTAATATCAACAACTACTACGACTATAATAAAACAAAAACGTGAACGAGAGCGGGCGACACAACAACGAGGGCGGTGAGTGAGAGAGTGGAGCCGACCTCTCGCCCTCACAGCCTGAGGCCCACAAAGACGCGCGGGCTCTGTCAGCCTCACGCAGCCCGTCAGGGAGACTACACGGGGAGACATTTGTGTTGTGTCTGTGTCTCTGTGTGTGTCTCTGTGTGTGTCTCTCTGTGTGTGTGTCTCTGTGTGTGTCTCTGTGTGTGTGTCTCTGTGTGTGTCTCTGTGTGTGTGTCTCTGTGTGTGGGTGTGTGTGTCTCTGTGTTGTGTCTCTGTGTGTGTGTCTGTGTGTGTGTCTCTGTGTGTGTGTCTCTGTGTGTGTGTCTGTGTGTCTCTGTGTGTGTCTCTGTGTGTGTCTCTGTGTGTGTGTGTCTCTGTGTGTGTCTCTGTGTGTGTCTCTGTGTGTGTGTCTCTGTGTGTGTCTCTGTGTGTGTGTGTCTCTGTGTGTGTGTCTGTGTGTGTGTGTCTCTGTGTGTGTGTCTCTGTGTGTGTCTCTCTGTGTGTCTCTGTAAGCCTCACGCAGCCCGTCAGGGAGACTACACGGGGAGACATTTGTGTTGTGTCTGTCTGTGTGTGTTGTGTCTGTGTGTGTGTCTGTGTGTATCTGTGTGAGTCTCTGTGTGTGTGTGTCTCTGTGTGTGTGTGTCTCTGTGTGTGTGTCTCTGTGTGTGTGTCTCTGTGTGTGTCTCTGTGTGTGTGTCTCTGTGTGTGTAAGCCTCACGCAGCCCGTCAGGGAGACTACACGGGGAGACATTTGTGTTGTGTCTGTCTGTGTGTGTCTCTGTGTGTGTGTCTCTGTGTGTGTGTGTCTCTGTGTGTGTGTCTCTGTGTCTGTGTGTGTATCTGTGTGAGTCTCTGTGTGTGTCTCTGTGTGTGTGTCTGTGTGTGTGTGTTGTGTCTGTGTGTGTGTCTCTGTGTGTGTGTCTGTGTGTGTGTGTCTGTAAGCCTCGCGCAGCCCGTCAGGGAGACTACACGGGGAGACATTTGTGTTATGTCTGTCTCTCTGTGCGTGTCTCAGTGTGTGTGTGTCTGTGTGTGTTGTGTGTCTCTGTGTGTGTGTCTCTGTGTGTGTTGTGTCTGTTGTGTCTGTGACTTTAATGCCCGAGTTGGTCATGATACTGGCACCTGGTCTGGAGTGAGTGGAGGGCATGGGCCAGATCAGCTCAATAGCAACGGTAGGAGGCTGCTAGATTTTTGTGCAGCCCATGGGCTTGTAATTACCAACACGCTGTTCCGGCATCGGCGCATCCACACAACATCATGGATGCATGCCGGGTCCAAGCAAGAACAGCTGCTGGACTACATAGTGACGGACGAGCGGATGCGAGCCCATGTCCTTGACACCAGGACCTACCGTGGAGCTGATCTGCCCTCTGACCATCGACTAGTCATCTGTAAGATGCGCCTGCCATTCTACCACTCCGGAGGTGGGTGTACACCCAGGACCCAATTCCGACCTAAAGTGGCCTGGTCTCAGTTATCTGATGAAAGTTGCAAGCGAGAATTTCATCATCGCTTGCGGCTGGGATTGGCATCGTTCCCGACTCCTCCTGATATCGAGGGTAAATGGGCGAGGTTTAGGACTGTGACTCATGCAGCTGCAATGGCTGCTTTGGGTACGCGGTCCAGACCTCCCCAGAGATCCTGGCTGACAGAGGAGGTGTTCAGGATGGTTGAGAAAAAGCGACAGGCCCACTGTCATCGGCTACAGAATCCCACGTCAGAGAATGAGGCTTACCGCAGCCTTCGCTCGGAGGTTCGGAGAGCCGTGAGGCGCTGCAAGGATGGGTGGTGGTCGCGGGTTGCTGAGGAGATGGAGTCTGCCTCAGTGGCCCGTGATCACAAATCTCTATTTAACTCCATCAAAAAAGTAACCTGCAGCACCACACCTATTACCATCATTAGGGGAAAAAACGGTGATCCAATCTCCGACCCCCAGGAACAGGTTTGCAGATTTGCTGAGCATTTCTGTGAGGTCCTGGGGGAGGGAAAATACCTCAGCCAGGAAAACATCGTGGCACAAAGTGAGGATGACCCTGCTAAGGCTGCGGTGCCTCAAATATTGGAAGAAGTCACCCCCTGTGAGTGGCTGGCTGAGGTGCCATCTGTTGAGGAAGTACTGAGGGCGATCCGGAGTCTGAGACCAGTAAAGGCAGCAGGCAGAGATGATCTCCCAAGTGAAATGCTGAGGGAGGGTGGCGTTTGTGCACAGACTGCCCTATATGACATCATAACAACAGTCTGGACCACTGGACGGGTTCCGCAGGATTGGAAGGATTCCCTGGTGGTCCCCCTCTTTAAGAAGGGGGACCGCACAGACTGTAACAACTACAGGGGCATCTCAATCCTCAGTGTGCCGGGAAAGGTCCTGGCAAGGATTATTCAGCATCGCCTTGCCAGGCACGCTGAGGAGAGGCTTGCGGAGCCCCAATGCGGCTTCAGGAAAGGGCGGTCCTGCACAGATGCCATATTTTCTGTCCGTCTGCTACAGCAGAGATGTAGGGAATTCCAACAAGACCTACATTTCTGCTTTATTGACCTGGTCAAGGCCTATGATACCATCAGTAGGCCTGGGCTCTGGGTCGTTCTTCGTGCTTTTGGAGTACCTGACCCTCTGCTCACGATCATTAAGGACCTTCATGATGGTGAGCGGGCCCGGGTAAACTACGTGGCCGGGAGTCAGAGCCATTCCCTGTACACCTTGAGGTGCGACAGGGGCAAGTGCTGTTAAGTGCTGTTAGCGAGTAGCAGCACCTATGAAGGCTACCGGCACTGTGGCACACGAGGGGGCGGGTGGCCAGCACCAGGCCCGGCCGCCTTTGTCTCCCCCAGTGCTAGCGATGTGCACCGCTCTACTACACCGCTACACCGGCTACTTATTTGCGGCTGAGTCGAACTGGGGGAGGCCCAGGACCGGTTCAGATAACGGCCGTCACTGGGTGTGGGTTGAGTCGCGAGCGGGAGACAAACTCCCCAAACACCACCACCACCGAGAGAGAGGGGGGGGGCACAGGGGGGTGAATGAGAGGGGGGCCCCAGGGGGTGAATGAGAGGGGGAACCCAGGGGGTGAATGAGAGGGGGTGGGGACCCCAGGGGGGTGAATGAGAGGGGACCCCAGGGGGGTGAATGAGAGGGGACTCCAGGGGGTGAATGAGAGGGGGTGGGGACCCCAGGGGGGTGAATGAGAGGGGACCCCAGGGGGTGAATGAGAGGGGACCCCAGGGGGGTGAATGAGAGGGGACCCCAGGGGGTGAATGAGAGGGGACCCCAGGGGGTGAATGAGAGGGGACCCCAGGGGGGTGAATGAGAGGGGACCCCAGGGGGTGAATGAGAGGGGACCCCAGGGGGGTGAATGAGAGGGGACCCCAGGGGGTGAATGAGAGGGGACCCCAGGGGGTGAATGAGAGGGGACCCCAGGGGGGTGAATGAGAGGGGGTGGGGACCCAGGGGGGTGAATGAGAGGGGACCCCAGGGGGGTGAATGAGAGGGGACCCTGGGGGGTGAATGAGAGGGGACGCCAGGGGGTGAATGAGACGGGACCCCAGGGGGGTGAATGAGAGGGGCCCCAGAGCGGTGAATGAGAGGGGGGGGGACCCCCGTTACCTGAGACTGTTGCTCTGTGATCAGCGCCACCGCCGCCACCGCCAGCAGCAGCAGCAGCATCACGCGGCGCTCCATCAGCCTCACCCACGGGGTTCTCTCTTCAGTGCCACACTCACTGATGCTGCTGCTCATGGCGACATTAAGCAGGAAGTGACATTATCAGGTGACATTAAGAAGGAAGTGACATCGTCAGGCGACATTAAGAGTAAAGTGACATCATCAGGCGACATTAAAAGGGAAGTGACATTTTCAGGCGACATTAAAAGGGAAGTTACATCATCAGGCGATATTAACAGGGAAGTGACATCAGGCGACATTAAAAGGGAAGTGACATCATCAAGCGACATTAAAAGGGAAGTGACATCATCAGGCGACATTAAGAAGGAAGTGACATCATCAGGCGACATTAACAGGGAAGTGACATCATCAGGCGACATTAAAAGGGAAGTGACATCATCAGGCGACGTTAACAGGGAAGTGACATCAGGTGACATTAAAAGAGAAGTGACATCATCAGGCGACATTAAAAGGGAAGTGACATCATCAGGCGATATTAACAGGGAAGTGACATCTTCAACAGGTGACATTAAGAAGGAAGTGACATCATCAGGCGACATTAAGAGTGAAGTGACATCATCAAGCGACATTAAAAGGGAAGTGACATCATCAGGCGACATTAAAAGGGAAGTGACATCATCAGGCGACATTAAGAGGGAAGTGACATCATCAGGTGACATTAAGAAGGAAGTGACATCATCAGGCGACATTAAAAGGGAAGTGACATCATCAGGCGATATTAAGAGGGAAGTGACATCATCAGGTGACATTAAGAGGGAAGTGACATCGTCAGGCGACATTAAGAGGGAAGTGACATCATCAGGCGATATTAACATGTAAGTGACATCATCAGGCGATATTAACATGTAAGTGACTACGAGATTACGAGTTAAATGTTCTTGCTGTGGTTTTCACACCTGACGGTGATTGCTTGTGTTGCGGTCGAAACGTCTTAAGAATTTTATTGTTTTATGTTTTTATTATTTTATTGTTTCCCTTCTACGTGGTGACTTTACCGAAAGAACAAATAATATGAATCGCTGCAGTCACGAAATATTTAAATAATTAAATAGAATCACAAGAGATTGTGTTGCGTGCAAAAGAGAGTCGCGTAACCGATCACTCAGAAGTGGGACCTGCGCCTTTAGTGGCACCCCGACGTGAAACGAGCACACGGCACCAACTGTCCCCACCTGAAACGGAACGGGGTTTTACAATCGATGCACGTGCAACTAGTCTAAATGATTGTTGCGCACAGGAGTGCTTCAGGAGAGCATCAGCGAGGTTTTACTGTTCCTCCTCCACTGGAGGGGCGCAGGCTACAGCACAGCGGTTTACCACCAGGCACTCCGTAGTTTGGGTTGTGTGGACACAACATCGCAGGGCTGTGAGACTTCTTGAAGGAGGAGATGTGGCACATCAGCCTGTTGATGTTTTGATTTAAAGCTTTCCTTACTGCAGTAATTCATATTCTTAGCTCTTTCGGTAAAGTAACGTTGAAGGGAAACAATAAAATATATATAAAACACAATATATATTTTATTGTTTCCCTTCAATGTGACTTTACCGAAAGAGCTAAGAATATGAATTACTGCAGTCACGAAAGCTTTAAATCAAGAGTCCATCTATGTTCTGAAAAGAGGAGGGGGGAGACGAAAAATTAATTTATGCTGTCTGAAAGCCACCGTAAGCGTGAATAATCAATTAAGACTTGAAATGGTTTATCAAATCCTTCCAATGATTGCTAAGCCAGAGTCCATCTTCTCGGTTTAAATTGTCTCTGTGTTTGTATATGTGGATAGCCTCATGAACAAATCTCTCATGGTAGCCAGATGGATTGCAAAGAACCTCTGTCTTGGAGAATTCAATGTCATGTGAGCCTACTGAATTATAACAGTGATCTGCCATGGCCGAGGTGTTGGTCCTACTGTGTTTAAGGTCTGCTTTGTGTTCACGAATGCGGTCCGAGACATGGCGTTTGGTTTCTCCAATGTAACTACTACCACAGAGGCAACTTAGTTTGTAGACACCAGGGTACTGTATGTCGTGATAGCGAACTAATGCGTATAACGCTCCCACATTTATAATGAACTTAGGTGGGTGACCACTTGATTCCCATGTCACAGGGCTATACCTAATACATGAAAACTTGAAATGAAACTTGAAATAACAGACTGTTGAGGCAATTGCTGTTGGCGAGTAGCAGCGTCTATGAAGGCTGGCACAGCACACGAGCAGTGCGTGGCCAACAGCAGGCCCGGCCACCAGAGACCCACAGGGACACACAGAGACCGACAGAGACACACAGAGACCCACAGAGACTCACAGAGACCGACAGAGACACACAGAGACCCAGAGACACCCACAGAGACATACAGAGACCAACAGACACACAGACACTCACAGAGACCCACAGGGACACACAGAGACCCGTAGAGACCCGTAGAGACTCATAGAGACCCATATAGACCCAGAGTGACTGAGACTCGTAGACACCCATAGAGGCTCAGGGACTCACAGAGACCAATAGAGACACCATCACCACAACCATCATCACAACCATGATCATCACCACCATCACAACCACCACCACGATCACACTGCACCAGGTACTCATTTAAAGCTATGCCGACCCATGGAAAGCGGTTTAAATATTCGGCACCGTTATTGGTTGTGAGTGGGGAGGAATTGAACTCTGTTCACTGGGTTCGCAACACAGCGTTGCAAGCCACCACACTGCCGCTCCCCATTAGGACGACGCACACGGCATTGACAACCTTGATGCTTCCGGTTGCTTGCGATGAAGTGACCGGTTGGCTCAGCCTGCCAAGAGCACCGAGCTGTACCGCTGAGACCATGGGTTTGAAATTCAGGCAACTTGCTTGTGATTTTAAACCAGGTTTCTCAAGCGTATTGCATTTGGCTAAATTCCAGCTGAGAATGAAAATATCAGTTTCACTCTCTTACGTGAAACATTTTTCTCGGTGGCAGGGCGTGTGGGGAGGTGCTGCTCATGACTGTTTGGGGGGGGGGGTAGTGGTGGCACGTGGCCCCCCAATGATCCGATCAAGATCCCTCATTTCGATCGGATCATTGGGGTTTACAGTGAGGGAAAAAAAGTATTTGATCCCCTGCTGATTTTGTACGTTTGCCCACTGACAAAGAAATATAATTTTAAGAAATATAATTTTAATGGTAGGTTTATTTGAACAGTAAGAGATAGAATAACAACAACAAAATCCAGAAAAATGCATGTCAAAAATGCTATAAGTTGATTTGCATTTTAATGAGGGAAATACGTATTTGACCCCCTCTCAATCAGAAAGATTTCTGGCTCCCAGGTGTCTTTTATACAGGTAACGAGCTGAGATTAGGAGCACACTCTTAAAGGGAGTGCTCCTAATCTCAGCTCGTTACCTGTGTAGTGGGTTCCAGGACACGGAGACGGCAGAATAGAAGCAGCACTATTTATTTAAACCTTAACAAGGGTTACACTATAAGGGGTAGCGGCCCCTCCACCCGTATAACTCAGGAACACACCCCAGGCTCTCTAGCCTAAGCTCTAGGCTCCCAGTTCCTCCTGGTAGGGCTCTAAGGGAGGCTATCAGATCCGGCCCTGGTTAGGCACAGATCTCGGCACCCCGCCGACCAGACCGGCCCTTAGAAGGACTCTGACTCTGGGGCTCTGGGGCTGCACCACTGGCTTGCTGTGCCGGCCCTGAAAAGGGCAGCGGTCACAGAAGTTCCAGGGTCTCACCTAGCTGGCCTTCTTTCTTCACTGGTTGCTTCAGCCTCGGGCCCCACACTCTGCCCCGAGCTCCCTGGCTCCCCGCACATTATACCCACTGGAGCCTTAGCGGACGTTGTTGTAGCCACCAAGGTGTGGGTGAACCACACCTTCCCGTGCCATGTGTTTATTCCCCATAGCACCCCTACATCACCCCCTCCCGTGTAACCCGCAGCCGTCCCGGCTGCAACAATACTCGAACAATAAACACAACAAACCCCCACCCGTGCGTGCCTCATAAGAACGAACACCCCAATAAATAACCCAACCCACCTATACAAAATTACACTATATACACATATACATTGTACCCCCCCATCAACGCAGCAAGAAAACTTAACAGTGAACAACAAGAGTAACAAGAACCATTATTACAACAAGCGGCGCATTTTGGCACGAGTCCGTTTTGCGGGTCCATCGTAGGGGGAGGGTCGGGTCGGCCCGGCAGTGGGCACCGGCTGTGCAGGTGCACCGTCTTCCGTCACCCAGGAAGGGCAAACTCCGTCCCCACCGGGTGGCGCAGGCGCGCTGGAAGCCGTCATTCTTGAGGCGCCTGAAGGTGGAACAGTTAGCGAAGCATCAAGGGCAGGTGACGAAGACGCCGTCCGGGAGTCAGCGGACACATCACATGCTCGGCCCGTGTAATGTGGTGGAGGGACGCGCGGCACCACAAACGGCTTCAGACGCGAGGGGTGTACGTACCAGCGGCGTTTCCCCCACTGGATACGAACGCACTGCGGCCGCATAACCTTCACAATAACCACAGGGCCCCTCCAAGGCCGCAACAATTTCGCCGAGGTCGCCAACGGCACCTGAGGGCAGTGCAGCCAGGCTTGATCGCCTGGTTTCCACGCATGTGTGCGTGATTGGCGCGATCGCAACCTCTCGTTGGCCTTCTGCCGAGAGGAAGAGTTTTGGGCCACTGCCTCCCGCGCCTCGGTCAACCTCAGGATATTAAATTTAACGTGGTCGGCCAATTTAGATTTTCTGCTGGTTTCTGAGACGCGGAGCTGAGTTGCAATTGGTGGGTCAACGTCGCGACCGTACATCAAAAAGAACGGCGAGAAGCCGGTTGCCGCGTGAGGAGCCATTCTATAGGCGGCCAAAACCCCCGGAATGTGAAGGTCCCAATCGGTTTGGGAGTCACACACCTGGTGACACAACATAGATGTAAGCATCCTATGCAGCCGCTCCACCATGCCATCGGTTTGTGGGTGATAGGGGGAAGTGCGAATCTTTTTCGTACCAAGAAACGCACACACCTCGTGCAGAAGGACGCCAGAGAAGTTCTTCCCTTGGTCAGTCAGCAGCCGTTCGGGAGCACCCTTGTCGAGGACATAGCCCTGGACAAAGGCCTCGGCAACGGCTGCTGCTGACTGGTTAGCGAGAGGCCATGCCATAGGCCATCGGGTGAAATATTCCACGCCAACCTGCAGGTACTTGTTACCCCTAGGGGTCGCAGGGATGGGCCCCAATATATCGAGTGTGACGAGTTCGTTAACCCGAGAGACCGTGATAGATTGTAGCGGTGGGCAGGCGCCTTTCGCTGGTGGTTTTCGTTGGGCGCACTGAGTGCATGCACCCAGGAGGTCATCCACATCCCTTGCCATACCCGGCCAGAAGAAATCCAGCTGGAGCACGGCAAGGGTCTTGTGGGTCTCCAGGTGCAAAAGCCGCTCGTGTGCGGTCCAAACGGCCTTACCCCGCAAAGCGGATGGCACCACAAGCCTGTGACGGCAGGCCCTCCCATCCCAATGCATTAGGAGCCCCTGGAGCAGCCCGTACGAATCAATCCCCGCGACCCCCCGCACGGAACCCCCTGCGCGACGACGCAACGCGAGGAGGGATGCGTCCTCCATCTGGAGGCGCCCCCATTCCGCAATGGACAACCCCAGCAAGGAGTCCGCACCTCCCTCCCCGACAGGACCCTCAGGCAAGGGGTCCTCAGTGGCAGCAGCGAGAACCGGGATATCTAAGGGGGAGCTATCCTCTTGCGGCTTACAACGCCCCGATCCCCTGAGACAAGCGCAATCTGAGGCGGGCGGCAGGCGAGACAGCGCATCCGCATTAGTGTGCCGAGCACCCTTCCGATATGTGGTCGTGAAATCATAATCCTGAAGGATTTCGAGCCATCGGGACAATTGCCCCGAAGGCTGCGTCACCCGCAAGGCATATTGTAATGCCGCATGGTCCGTACGGACAGTGAAATGCCGACCGTACAGGTATGGGCGATACTGTTGCATAAAAAATACAATAGCCAAGAGTTCCCGACGCGTGACGCAGTATCTCTGTTCCACCGGAGACAAAACCCTACTGCCATAAGCCACGACGCGTTCCACACTACAGATCACCTGTGAGAGCACACCCCCAATGCCCGTATTGCTGGCGTCTGTATCGAGCAGGAAGGGTTCCGAAAAATCGGGGTAGCTCAATGGAGGGGCCCGCACGAGAGCGTCGCGAAGGGAACAAAAAGCGACCTCCTCCTCCTGGCCCCAGTGAAATTTCACTCCCTTCGCCGTCAGAGCGTGTAAGGGCTTAGCAATGGTCGCAAAATCCGCGACGAACCGCCGGTAATAAGACGCAAATTCAATGAAACTCCTGACCTCAGCCACCGAGGTGGGGGTTGGCCAGGAGCTGACACACTGCGTCTTTGCGGGATCGGTGGATATGCCCGAGCGGCTGACGATGTGCCCCAAATAGCGTACGGATTCCCGTAGCAGGTGGCACTTTTGTGGCTTAAATTTCAAATTCGCAGCACGCATTTTGAGGAACACGGCGCGCAAGCGCAAAAGGTGTTCGTCAAATGTTTTGTTGAACACGATGACGTCATCCAGATAGATCAAACAGACGTTCCACTGTAAGCCAGCCAAAACCAGTTCCATAAGGCGCTGAAATGTCCCCGGAGCGGAGTGTAATCCCATAGGTAACCAGTTAAATTGGAATAGGCCATGTGGTGTGCGAAACGCAGTCTTTGGCTTGGACTCATCATCCAATGGGAGTTGCCAGAATCCGGATAACAAGTCCAACGTAGAAAAAAAACGTGCGCCAGCCAGAGCATCCAGAGATTCGTCCATCCGGGGAAGTGGATACGCGTCGGCCACGGAGATCTTATTAAGGCGGCGAAAATCCACACAGAATCACAAGGACCCATCGCGCTTTTTGACAAGCACTATGGGTGCTCCCCATGGACTGGTGGAAGGGGCTATAATGTCTGCAGCCAGCATGTCATCCACTGCCGATTTGACATGATCTTTTTCGGCCGGACTTAACCGAAAAGGATTCTGGCGTACCGGGGCATTGTCACCCGTGTCAATGTGGTGATGCAACAATTTCGTGCACCCAATGTCATATTTGTGTTTACTAAAGACATCGGAAAATTCCGTCAGAAGGGTGCGTAGGCCGGCACGCTGGGAGTCGGACAGATCACTTGTGCCCGAACATAGTGCGTCCATCCAACTATCGTCCCCCTCAGAATGCGGTTGAGCCAGAGGATCGGTCCCCACATTACCCATAACCGTGTCTACCACGGGGACCGGCGTCGCGTGCGTGAGCACAGTTCCCTGAGGAACGACGGCCGTCTGTACGCCAACGTTAAGGACGAGGATAAACGGGTCATCGCTCCCCTTAACGAGCGTTTAAGCGGCCACCAGATCCAGCCCGTTTTCCCCAGCCCTCGAGGGCCCTAATAGAATTCCCTCGTCCAGAACACCAGGCACGAAAGGCCGACGCAAGCGAAGGGGCACGAGCATTTGCGCCCCGGGAGGTACACGCACCGTCCGAGTGACGAACGCTTGTATCGACGCGCACGCTGCCCTTGAGGTGACAGGGGAAGGCAGGAATGTTACCCGTTGGCCCGAGGGAAGCTCGATGCAACCCTGATCAATTAGAATTTTAATCGGCATTTTGCCCAAAAAGTCCGTCCCCAACAAGCACGGAACCGCCAGCGAGGACGAGACTAATATCGGCCCGGAGAGTTTGATATCGCCAATGCAAATTTGTGCTCGAATTTGGCCTATGATACCCAGCGAACCCCCGTTCGCTGCGTAACACGGAACGGTGACTGGGAGCAAGGGGCGGCTTTGAACGGGAAGAATATTATAAATCAAGTCTGACACAATGGTCGCCGAAGCTCCCGTATCGACGAGGATACGCACCTCGACCCCGTCAATGCGACCCGCGACCACGGACGAGCCTGCCAACGCAGCAACAATGCGGTGGGCCAATTCCGTCCACTGCCCTGGCCCGAGCACCCTCTCGACCCCGCCGCCACCCAACTAACCAATGGGCGTACCCCGAGGCCCGTACACCGAAACGCGCGAGGTGGGGACAGGTGTGTGCACAGGCTGAGCATGTGGGGTGCCGCGACTTGCCGGGTTGCGATGCGGAGGCCTGTAGGCTGGAGCGCCGTCCGACCGTCCCGGCTGTCGTTGACGAGGCGCCTGGCATTCCGCAGCCACGTGGCCCTTGCGGCCACAGTTGTAGCACGTGATGAGCACCTTGGGGTGCTCCTGGCGATCCAGTGTTGTCCCAGCCGGCCTCCCTCCGGATCTCCACTCCACCGGGCGACCCGCCGCGAAGACCTCCTCGGAGGGGGGGATGGTCGGCGTCCCAGCGCACACCGCAGCTGCGCCCTTGGGGACGAGAGGTGATCGACGCTGCGCTATCAGGTGCGCGTGGATGTGTCTTGCTGCCCGCAAGTAGCACATGTCCGCGTCGTCCTCTGCGACGATGACGATCTGTAGCTCCTGGGCCAACGCCAGGAGCGTCTCCGTCACCATCGCGTCCACCCCTTCGCCGTCCATCCGCGGGAAAGCCGCTTTTGCGAGGGCCAGGAGAGCCGTGCGATACGCCAGCGGTGGCTCCTTTTGGCCCCTGCACCGCTCGTGGAAGAGTTTGCGGCAGTCCGACGATGGCCCGTAGGCTATGGTGAGGACCTGGAGCGCCGACTGTAGCGTAGATCGCGTTGATCTGGGAGCTGTGATGAGCGTAGCAAGGGCGTCATCGTCCAGCATGGCCGGTAGCGCACTCAACGTCTCGTTGTCCATCCAGCCGGCCATCTCTTGATGAGCGAGAAAGCGGCGTTGAAAGGCCCCCCCAGTCGCCGCCGTCTGAAACGAACTCCTTCAACACCGGCAGGCGTTGTTGAAATGATGGCTTCGTCTCTGAGAGGTGCCGCGCGCCATCTCCGGCCTCCCCGCCGGTGTTGGAGGGGCTGGGGACACCCATCGGCGGTCGCGCAGGTGATGACGATGCGCCCGCCTTTTGGTCCTGACAGCGGGCGTCCGTTGGTGATGACGTCACCACCGCTGATTGGCCCACAGCGTCCACGTCGAGCTGCGACCCTCCAATCGCCGTGGCGGACACTGTCATGGCGGCAAATCCGAAATCTGGTGGCTGTGTTTCGGCGGGAATGGCCGTTGAACGGCGTTCGTCTCTCTGCCGCCTTTGCGCCCGCAGCTCCGCGCGGTTGATTTCCTCCAGCGTGGAAGCCGCGGCATACAGCAGCTCAGCCAGTCGAGAGTGAGCTGCCTGCAACCCGTCCTCCATCGGCGGCCACTCCTCCAGCGGCGGCTGCTGTTGGGGCGTCTGGGGCATCCCAGGATCGTCGGCCGCGGCCTCTGGCGCAATCCCAGGCGAGCCGTCCTCCTCCTGGGGTGCCTGTGATCGGTTTGTACTCCTTGTGTTCATTTTAAGACTACTTCTGACACCAGTTGTAGTGGGTTCCAGGACACGGCAGAATAGAAGCAGCACTATTTATTTAAACCTTAACAAGGGTTACACTAGAAGGGGTAGCGGCCCCTCCACCCGTATAACTCAGGAACACACCCCAGGCTCTCTAGCCTAAGCTCTAGGCTCCCAGTTCCTTCTGGTAGGGCTCTAAGGGAGGCTATCAGATCCGGCCCTGGTTAGGCACAGATCTCGGCACCCCGCCGACCAGACCGGCCCTTAGAAGGACTCTGACTCTGGGGCTCTGGGGCCGCACCACTGGCTTGCTGTGCCGGCCCTGAAAAGGGCAGCGGTCACAGGAGTTCCAGGGTCTCACCTAGCTGGCCTTCTTTCTTCACTGGTTGCTTCAGCCTCGGGCCCCACACTCTGCCCCGAGCTCCCTGGCTCCCCGCACTTTATACCCACTGGAGCCTTAGCGGACGTTGTTGTAGCCACCAAGGTGTGGGTGAACCACACCTTCCCGTGCCATGTGTTTATTCCCCATAGCACCCCTACACCTGTATAAAAGACACCTGTCCACAGAAGCAATCAATCAATCAGATCCCAAACTCCCCACCAGTCAACGCCCTACCTGGTTGATTGACGTTGAGAGACCACGCCCACACACGTGATCGTCTAACGTGGTCGATTCCCACGTCTACACAGTCGGAATCGATTAATGAAGGTTCATTTTAGACCACTGTTGATTCCCATGTTATCCCAATACAAATCGATTTTTTTTAGCCTAAGCCACAATTAATCGATTCCAATGTTATCCCAAAGGAAATCGACTCATACATCCGTAACTCTACTATAATCGATTCCTAATGTTATCCCATTAGGAATCGGCACGAGTATAGTTAATCGAAATTTAAATCGATTTTCTCTGCAGGTGACTTGGCGTGGAGTGAATGGGGATGCGGAACTCTTCGTCCTGCACCTCGTCACGTGGTGAAGCAGCCTCGTCACGTGGTGCAGCAGCCTCGTCACGTGGTGCAGCAGCCACGGTGAGCCGAGCCGATCGACATCGGGTGCCAGGTTGTGGTGGACGTGGGGAGCGGTGGTGCAGTGGTTAGCGCACTGTGTGTGTGTGGGGAGCGGTGGTGCAGTGGTTAGCGCACTGTGTGTGTGTGGAGCGGTGGTGCAGTGGTTAACGCACTGTGTGTGTAGTGGAGAGCGGTGGTGCAGTGGTTAGCGCACTGTGTGTGTAGTGGGGAGCGGTGGTGCAGTGGTTAGCGCACTGTGTGTGTGTGGGGAGCGGTGGTGCAGTGGTTGGCGCACTGTGTGTGTGTGGGGAGCGGTGGTGCAGTGGTTAGCGCACCGTGTGTGTGTGGGGAGCGGTGGTGCAGTGGTTAGCGCACTGTGTGTGTAGTGGGGAGCGGTGGTGCAGTGGTTAGCGCACTGTGTGTGTGTGGGGAGCGGTGGTGCAGTGGTTAGCGCACTGTGTGTGTGTGGGGAGCGGTGGTGCAGTGGTTAACGCACTGTGTGTGTGTGGGGAGCGGTGGTGCAGTGGTTAGCACACTGTGTGTATGTGGGGAGCGGTGGTGCAGTGTTTAGCGCACCGTGTGTGTGGGGAGCGGTGGTACAGTGGTTAGCGCACTTTGTGAGTGAGTGTGGGGAGCGGTGGTGCAGTGGTTAGCACACTGCGTGTGTGTGGGGAGCGGTGGTGCAGTGGTTAGCACACTGTGTGTGTGTGGAGCGGTGGTGCAGTGGTTAGCGCACTGCGTGTGTGTGGGGTGCGGTGGTGCAGTGGTTAGTGCACTGTGTGAGTGAGTGTGGGGAGCGGTGGTGCAGTGGTTAGCACACTGTGTGTGTGTGGGGAGCGGTGGTGCAGTGGTTAGCTCACTGTGTGAGTGTGTGTTGAGTTTGTGTGCGTTGGGGTGGTAGCTGTGAACACAGTGGGGACTGTGGTTAGTAGTGAGTAGTACATTATTATACAGCAGTGCCTTAAACTTGTTATTAGATTCAAGTATAACGTTGCAATGACTATTGTTTGCTAAACATAACTTAACATTTTTAATGACTGAGTTGAGTTTATGCGTGCGCTGGGGTGGTAGCTGTGAACACAGTGGGGACTGTCTGTGTACTCAGTAGTGAGTAGTTCATTATTATACAGCAGTGCATCTCATACACACACACACACATCTCATACACACACACATCTCATACACACACACATCTCATACACACACACGCATCTCATACACACACACACATCTCATACACACACACACACATCTCATACACACATGCATCTCATACACACACACACATCTCATACACACACACGCATCTCATACACACACACACTCGCATGCATCTCATACACACACACAAAGACAAAGACCCCCGTATAGCCTCAACAGACTCGGGGCAATGGCTGGGAGCCAACACCTATGAAGGCCGGCCCAGCACACGATGGGGTGGGTGGCCAAACACCACGCCCGGCCGCATTTGTCTCCCAAGTGGCGATGTTCACACCCTGCACCAAGTACTCATTTAAGGCTGAGTTGACTTCAAAGACGGAAACAGGAATACTTCTTCACAATTATGGCAAATCGCCTGATGAAGCTGGTTGTAATAATCAGTGAAACGTCATACTCTAATGGTAAATGTTCTGGGTTTACTATCCAATACACCAGTGTGCTGAAGCAGTAACTAATTGGCACGTTTTGTTTACGTGAAATATGCTCTGACTTTAACATAGCTATTTCTGTGACCAGTTACAAGCTAATCACTCAGCTATTTCAATGCTAAATTCTATGCTAATTCCTTTGTCAAGGGGTACCTCTGCAGATGTGTATACTTTAACTTAGCTATTTCAATGAGCCATTTCAATGCTAAATTATATGCGAATTCCTTTGTCAAGGCGCTTTGTGTTTTTCTTCTCACACAGCTTAAAGGTCGTGATCTAAGCGTGGCTTCTCTCACTCCAGCGCTGTCCTCCAGACAGTCTCGTCCCTTCACCTGATGAAGGCCGCTTGTGTTGTGGCCGAAACGTCGTGATTTTTTGTTATTTTATTTTCACCTACGTGACTTTACCCAATAGAACCAAAGAGTATATTTTATACTTTTTGCATTGTTTACAGTCTGGAAGCTACCCACATGGGAAATTTAAAGTTGTTGCATGTCGGGAAGTATGCTAAACATTTCGAACAGACACACATAATCACAAATTTCCCTTTTATATATACAGACGAAGGGGTGGGTGACAGCACCACGCCCGGCCGCCTTTGTGTCCCCAGTGGCGATGTTCACACACCACAGCAATTACTCGTTTTAGGCTGAGTCGATCTAGGGGAGGCCCAGGAGCGGTTGAAATAATCGTCATCGGTGGTGGCAGTGAGCGGGAATTGAACTCGGGTTGCCGGGTTCGTAGCGCAGTGCGCTAACCACTACACTAATTCGTTACGCTTCCACATGCGTGGATCACGTGACAGATTTGACGTCACAGCTCACTTGCCGTGCAAAAAAATGCATTATTGAGCTCCCCCCCCCCCTCCTCCCCCCAGAAAAAACACAAAAGTGTATTTTAATATTTTTTGCGTGGTGTACAGTCTGGAAAGTACCCACATGGCAAATTTCAAGTTTGTTGCATGTCGGGAAGTACGCTAAACATTTTTAACAGACACACATAATCACAACTTTGCCTTTTACATATGTATGGAGATAATTTCGGCCAGGGCTGCCCTGTGTCAGCGACTCTGAAAAACCTGCTGACACCCGGCACACCACGTCCCGTGTGTACCTTTCGCTATCGCCGTGGCTACCGGGGCTGTGCTGCCCACTCCACTTCGCACCAGCGACCCGGAAAATATTCAGTGACAGATTAAGCCCTGATTATTATTCACACAATTACACATCCAGTGGAATTTGAACACGTGATTTTGTGCTTACGGGACAAGGTGTTTACTCGGTGGGCCATAGCTGCAGCTCCCCAATGCTGCATAAACCCATGGTTCTTGTTATAATTCCAGTTACAGTAATGCTACTTTATCAGGCACTGGCTGTATTTCCACTGAAATACACAAGGAGAATTCTCTGTTATTACGAATCTTATATCTGACATGTTTAAGTGGTGCTTTTCTGTTCGGTGAAATGTGTTGCTATTAAATGTGATGCGAGCAAAGAGACGTGTTTATTGATCGCTGATCGATCGATTGACTTCATGGCCAAGCGGTAGCGCGTTGCAGATGTTTGTGGTACGAGTCCCACGACCGCCCCGGTTAACGCTGTGGGTGTATGAACTGTAAATATTGCGCACTGTCTGCTTCACAGTCGGATGCTAAAGATCTCGGAGATGTAATTTAAATAAGTAGTATGCCACGTGTGTCGGCACAACTCTGTAAATGCGACAACTACTGTGGGCTGTCCGTGAAGCGTAGCGCCTCCAGGGTGTAGCCTCGTGTGTACTCTGAGCTTGTTTCGCACCGTACGTAGCCAACCGTGCTCATCGGAGGCGCCTTGCGCTGCACGAATGGAGCGAACGCCAACGTGCACTCGCAAAACCCAAAAGCTTTTTGATTGCCCTCGTTTTGTCCGTTGAAGACGATGCAAGCCGCGCCGCAGGACGATGGCCGCGAGCACGAGAAGCCGTGCCTCAGCGAGTCCCGCGCGGCGGAGCTGGTGGAGCGCCTCTACGGGGTGAGCGTGGCGGGGGTGAGCCCGCTGGCGAGCTACGTCGACCAGAACTACCGCGTGCTGGCGCGCGACGGTCGCCAGTTCGTGCTCAAGGTCACCAACACGTGGGACAGCCAGCGGCCGCAGATGCTCGAGGTGCAGATGGCTATGATGAGGTTCCTGCGGGAGAGGGGCTTCCCATGCAGGAGGTGGTGGACAACATCAGCGGGAAGATCATGTCGCTCGAGAGCATCGGTGAGCTGCGCCTGCGTGGGTCCCGGGAGCAGAGACATTGGAGAAGAGATGTACATTATACTAAATCTTGTTCGATTTGATGTGCGTCTCCATCTCTCTTTGTCTCCCCCTACATGCTAAGGCCTCGGCACAGAGACCCTATCTCTCTGTGCTCCGTACGTTGTGTCTCTCTTTGTGTCTCTGTGTGAACTCCCTTCTACTTAGGTGTCTGTATATATATCTGCGGTTCTATGTTTCCTCTCTCTCTCTTAAATTTAGCTCTTCTATGCCTGATGATGATTGCTTGCGTTGCAATCGAAACGTCGTATGCTATTATGTAATTTTATTATTATTTCTTATTTCTACGTGACTTTACTGAAAAAAACCAAAGAGTCATTCCTGCAGTCACGAAAGTGACAAATCAAGTTTAATAGATGTACAGTGCAGTACAATTGATTTTGCTGCAACTGAACTCTGGCCCCCACAACATAGCACCACGCAGCAGCCTGTGATGCCTGTTTAATGCACGATTGTCACCCATAGAAGCCCTAATCCAGGCTCAACCTGCTTAGCTTTCAGATCTTATGATAGGGCACATTCCAGGTGATTTAGTCATAGGCTGATAGTAATCATACGAACACAGCATTGGTTTATACTTGCAAAGACAACGATCAATATCCGAGCATGAGGCGGTGGTATAATACTGGGTCGCACTCCACTGACGATAAGTGATGTAAAAGGATCATACTTTTTAGTTTTTGTGAGGTTGGTGGATGTAACGCACTGCTTGTTGGTACTGGCCCAAGGTCCACATTGTGATATTTTGTAAATTCTTCATATATATTAAAAAAACAATGTTTGGTGTGTGGGATGAAACTGGAATGACTGCTCACAGCAAAGCCACACGGACGAGACGATAACATCTGTGGTGAGAGATCAGAAGCACACTTGCTGTTTTCTCATCTACTGACCTGCAGGTTGGTAGATATAATGTTTGTACAGTTCACCGACGCCGCCATTCGCCAACTGCACAGTGTGTTCCACCTCCCCACACCTCCGATGAGCACGGTTGGCTACGTACGTATGGTGCGAAAGAATTTCAACATACTTACAAAACCTAAATCGTAATTTTTGTTTCTGCTTATCTTCCCACGAGACCCTGAGAAGCAAACGTCAAACTCTTTGCATCGAGTTCCGGATTGGCTGACAAGGGGAACACGTCAAACCAAAACCATGTATTACATGAACAAGCATAGACGGGAAAGATATGTCACAAGCGATATATTGTAGAGATATGAGAGAGATTTATTCATGATAAAGGTTTTTGGGTGAGATCGCGTTATTTATAAATGTGTCATAACCCTCCACCACCCGACATAGCCAAACAGTAAAAAAATGTGTCACGTTGACAACAGACAAAATAGTTCACTACTTTAGCCCACCGGTGTGATGAAGAGTGAATCCACAACATTTACAATATTTGAATACGACGTTTCGCTGGTAATTACATCCAGCATCATCAGGCAATTCGCCAGAATGGTGAAGCCCTCACTTGCTCCTGGTCTTAAATAGAGCAGCAGGGTCATGTCATCATTTAACTCATTCAGAGAGAGATTTAATCAGAAATATGATATTTATATGGAAGAGATAGGAGAAAGATCTATCCGCAAGAGGAGAGATTTAGAGAAATGCAAACATGTCGATACAGAGCTTATCTCTCCCCCACACCCACTTCGACCTGCATCGCATCACTTCTATTAATATTATTATTATTGTAATCATCATCGTTACACTTGTTTTCACAGCAGAGCCTCACTGAATATCGGGAGGGTCTTGTCAAACTTTTCAGTTGGGGGGCGGGCGTGGGGGCGACGGTTGTCGTGTGTAATTTCAAGTGAGTATTGCTGACTGAGACATGTACTTAATTAGTTCCTGTAAGGCGTGGCGGGATAGTTGTCCTGTAGACCAGAATGAATTAATTTTGGTGGTTCGGGCTTGGCCCACGGGCTGTAGTTGGGACAACACTGGGCTGCTAAACATTTGTAAAGCAAAGTGCTTCATAGCTCATCAGATTCCTCCAGTAAAAGTACATATTCTGATTATAATGCCTGGGCTAGCAGCGCTCCTTTAAACCCAGGCTCGGGGTTCATCGCGTGAGCTGACATCACCGCCCAACGCCGTGTTTGGAATGCGAAGATCACGGAAAGCCGCTGACCCTTATATTTACGTGATGGAACGAGCGATAAAAGTCGCCTCCTGATGCAGATGGGCCCCCATTCACCCTGCTCCTAAGTAATTTGCTCAAGCTGAACCCAGGGAATTCAGCTAGACTCGTGTGCTGACGTATCCATTCTGGCCCGAACCTGGGCGAATTGCCCGCGGTTCCGGTCAGCGTGCGCTAAGGCACGAGGGTTGCATGCCACGTTGCAACTTTGGCCGATGCCTTACGCATGGGTGTGGCGAGGTATTATTCCTCTCAAATGCTTTATTTAGCTATAGCGGTTTAGACAACAAGGCCATATAGGAATGCGAATTTCGGAATGCGTTCGTGTTATTAATTTCTGCGTTAATAGTACCGTGAAAGAAAGTCATGAGAAAAAAATCACTCCAATTTACTATTTTTTTTGGGGGGGGGGGGGGGAACAGAAATACTCGTTTCAAGTTGCTTGAGAGATTGGCGTTTTAAAGACTACACGAATTTTATGTGCGTTATATATCGGACTTGGCACGTTCATTATTGTTATTAACCATTTAATGCTGAGCAGCAAATTGTCGCTTAATTTCCTAAAAAAAGAATAGTAGCCTTGGCTATCAGTTGAGCAATTCATTAGAGACCCTGTGTAGTATAGCACGTGGGTAATGAACACAGGGCGCAAAGTGGTGAGTTGACACTTTGGCCAGACCTTGGAGGTTCCGATATCAGCTTCCGAACAGCTTTTTATGTTCCAGCAAAAGGAAGCGACGGTGAGATTTCACTAACCGTGGTGACCTCTTGACCTCGGTGGCGACTCCTGCTGTGAATTCTCAGACTGCGGCGAAGGAGAGAAGGAGTTCAACGTGCGGCTGCTCACGAACCTGCCCGGCGTGCTGCTGTCCAGGGTGCTGGTGGATGGCAGCCTGTACTACCAGGTGGGCAAGCTGGCAGCGAGCATCCACCAAGCCCTGCAGCAGGTACGAGCGCACGAGCGCCTCTTGACAGGTGACGTGAGACTGCAGGGATTCATATTCTTGTTGCTTTCGGTAAAGTCACCACGTAGAGGGGGAAACAATAAAATAATAAAAAATATAAAACAATAAAATTCTCACGACGTTTCGACTGCAACACAAGCAATCGTCATCAGGTGTGAAAACCACAACAAGGAAATTTGAAAAAAAAAATTATTGCTGTGGTTTTCACGCCTGATGATGATTGCTTGTGTTGCAGTCGAAACGTGAAAATTCTATTGTTTATATTTGTTTTATTTTATTGTTTCCCTTCTACGTGACTTTACCGAAAGAAACAAGAATATGAGAATATTCGCCAAAGTAAAAAGCCAAAAAAGAAATAACTCGCAAATTACTTCATTGGGAAATGCGGAGCGATAGTTTCCCCAACCCCTTACTGCGACAATCTTAAAAAAAAACTCTTGAGTTTCGGCGAGCCTTTTCTCTCGGTAAGCAAGTGTAATGTGACGTAACGAGCCCACTTGCTCGGAACGTACGCAGCTGTTCATAATTAGCAACGTGAGAGTCCTTCCAAGTGATCGAATGACTGGTTTTCAAGCGGCGTATTTTTGGTTTAACATGTAGGCTTTCGAGACCAATATTATTCATAATAAAGGTTTTTGGGTTAGATCGCGTTTATTTATAAATGTGTCGTAACCCTCCACTACCCGACACGGCCAATCAGCAAAAAAAGTGTCACGTTGACAAAAAGACAAATAATTCACTACTTTAGCCCACCGGTGTGTTGAAGAGTGAATCCACATTTACAGTTTGAGTACGACGTTTCACTGGTAATTACATCCAGCATCATCGGGCAATTCTCCAGAATGGTAAAGCCCTCGCTTGCTCCCGGTTTTATATAGAGCAGCAGGGTGACGTCATCACTTAACTCATATCAGCTTCAGTGATTAGAGGCGGAGGGGGGGGTATTGTAATTATATAATCGATTAGTAATCAGTCATTGGTTATGATTAGTAATGAGTTGTAGATTAGTAATTCTTTCCATCAAAATGTAATGTGTATTATTTAATAATATGCTTCCAGGCCGCACTAAGCCTGTAGCTGTCAGAGCGATTAAAGTTATTCTTGTTCCTCTCAATTTCAATGGATTCTCAAATTAGTCTTTGCCAGTAATAATTAGTTTTACACACCACTGCAACGTTGTCAAAGTCAATTCAGTGTCCTTGTTGACAAGCATGTTCTGCCACTGCCGACAGTTGTGTTTGAGATAATTTAATATTTCTCTGATGTTCTTTTAGTCTTACGCTGATGTTACGTCCCGTCTGTCCAATGTAGCAGCTGCCACATAAACAATGAATCCGATATACACCTTCTGTTGATAATTTAGGTAATGCGTCTTTAGTCCCAGATGCTAGTTTTTTTTTATTTTGTGTACTGTACCAAATCTTGCTTTTGCAAAACACGGGCTAATTTGTCAGTTACTCCCGAGATATATGGATTTTTTATTGTTTTAACAATCTGGTCGCTTTCAGCAGTATTGCTTTGCAATCGTGATTTGGCATTCAGTGCTCTGTTAATTTGAGCATTATTGTAGCCATTCTGTCATAGTGCGTCTTTAACGTGGTTAACCTCTCTCACTAGACTCTCACCATCTGACACTGTTTTAGCCCGATGTATGAGCGTCTTGATAAGAGAGGATTTCTGAGCTGGATGATGATGTGATTCTGCATTCAGATAGGTATCAGTGTGCGTTTGCTTTCTGTAAACGCTGTGTGTTATTTTACCGTTTAGGCCATGTCCAAGCAAAATATCTAGGAATGGGAGTGTGTTATTCACCTCCATTTCCATGGTGAATTGGATGGCCGGGTTTTGTGCATTGAGATGATTTAGAAAATCATTCAGTGTATCTTTAGCATGTGGCCAGACAACCAAAGTGTCACCCACATATCTAAACCAAAAGGATGGTTTTAATGTGCTCGAGGCAAGTGCTCTTATTTCAAAGTTTTCCATGTACAAATTTGCTGTAGCAGGGGATAAAGAAGAACCCATTGCTGCTCATTCCTTTTGTTTAAAGAAATTCCCTCTCCATAAGAAGTAAGTGTTATTTAAACAATGGCCAGCAAGTTTCGGAATATCTTTTGGTAAACCGGTATTCTTTACTAGTGTATCAAGTAATTTAAGCGATTCGTCCACTGGAACCTTAGTGAATAGAGAAATCACATCAAAACTTACCAGAATATCATCAGGAGTAAGTTTAATATCTTTAAGCACATTCACAAGATGTTCTGAATTTATTTTTTTATGAATGAAGATGTCCTACCGATGTAGGGCTGTATTTGTTGGGTTATATATTTTGCTAATTGATATGTGGCAGAGCCAATTGTACTGACTATGGGTCGTAATGGGATGCCGATTTTATGAATCTTTGGTAGCCCATAGATTCTAGGTGGTTTTGAGGCCCTTGGCTTAATTTGGTATTGCTCATTTTTAGGGATTAATGAATTTGCAATTATTGCAGTGGTCTTACGTTCTAAAGTATTAGTTGGATCTCGTTTAATTTTAATGTAGGTACTTTCCTCTAGTAAATTTCTAATTTTATTATCATAATCGGCTCGTGACATCACTACAGTAGTGCGGCCTTTATCAGCTGCTAGGATTTGGATATCCTTGTTTACACGCAGCTCTCTTAAGGCTTTTGCCTCGTTAGAGCTAATATTTACTTTTGGAACTTTGCTATTCTCAATTATTTTAGCAATCTCATGTCTAGTCATCTCTGCCTCATTATGTGGAAGGAGTCTAACTGCTGATTCTACCTCAGCAATTATCTCATCCACTGGAATTGTGTGTGGGGTAACGGCAAAGTTAAGGCCTTTAGAAAGGATAGAGACCATGTCACCGGTTAATACAGTGTTAGTCAAGTTCAGTACGGTTTTGTTTTTAAATTTTTGGTTTTCAGTAGGGATTTGTTTATTATGTAGTCTAGAAAATGTATTAATTTGGTTAGTTTTTGTTAGTTTAAACACATTATGAGCCGATTGTTGTGTTATGTTATCGATTATATTCCAATAATGCATAGATACACTATTGCTTATATCTAAGTGTAACTGCTTTAGCGATTCCGAAATGTAAGATAATTCACTCCTATTGTGCTGTATTCTCTCTATTAATAATAATTCGCTAGCTTTGTGTAGTATTTGGTTAGCTTTAGAAGACTTTATGTGATGTGTTATTTTAACTGCGTTTGGTATTACCTTTGAATCTCTGCACCTTTTGAGGAACGCCAGTGAAGATATCAATTTCATCCGCTTAATGCGGAGCTTCTCCAATTTTCTGGTTTTAAGAAAAGTATCCTCCCCATAGAAGTTAGTCAGTTTAACATGTAGGCTTTCGCGACCAATATTATTCATAATAAAGGTTTTTGGGTTAGATCGCGTTTATTTATAAATGTGTCGTAACCCTCCACCACCGGACACGGCCAATCAGCAAAAAAAGTGTCACGTTGACAAAAAGACAAATAATTCACTACTTTAGCCCACCGGTGTGTTGAAGAGTGAATCCACATTTACAGTTTGAGTACGACGTTTCGCTGGTAAATACATCCAGCATCATCGGGCAATTCGCCAGAATGGTAAAGCCCTCGCTTGCTCCCGGTTTTATATAGAGCAGCAGGGTGACGTCATCACTTAACTCATATCAGGTGCAGTGATTAGAGGCGGAGGGGGGGGTATTGTAATTATATAATCGATTAGTAATCAGTCATTGGTTATGATTAGTAATGAGTTGTAGATTAGTAATTCTTTAAATCAAAATGTAATGTGTATTATTTAATAATACGCTTCCAGGCCGCACTAAGCCTGTAGCTGTCAGAGCGATTAAAGTTATTCTTGTTCCTCTCAATTTCAATGGATTCTCTAATTAGTCTTTGCCAGTAATAATTAGTTTTACACACCACTGCAACATTGTCAAAATCATTTGACTGTCCTTGTTGACAAGCATGTTCTGCCACTGCCGACAGTTGTGTTTGAGATAATTTAATATTTCTCTGATGTTCTTTTAGTCTTACGCTGATGTTACGTCCCGTCTGCCCAATGTAGCAGCTGCCACATAAACAATTAATCCGATATACACCTTCTGTTGATAGTTAGGTAATGCGTCTTTAGTGCAAGATACTAGTTTTTGAATTTTGTGTACTGTACCAAATCTTACTGTAATGTTTTGCTTTTGCAAAACACAAAATAACACAGCGTTTACAGAAATCAAATGCACACTGATGCCTATCTGAATGCAGAATCACATCATCCAGCTCAGAAATCCTCTCTTATCAAGATGCTCATACATCGGGCTAAAACAGTGTCAGATGGTGAGAGTCTAGTGAGAGAGATTAAACACGTTAAAGACGCACTACGACAGAATGGCTACAATAATGCTCAAATTAACAGAGCACTAAATGCCAAATCACGATTGCAAAGCAATACTGCTGAAAGCGACCAGATTGTTAAAACAATAAAAATTCCATATATCTCAGGAGTAACTGACAAATTAGCCCGTGTTTTGCAAAAGCAAAACATTACAGTAAGATTTGGTACAATACACAAAATTCAAAAACTAGTATCTTGCACTAAAGACGCATTACCTAACTATCAACAGAAGGTGTATATCGGATTAATTGTTTATGTGGCAGCTGCTACATTGGGCAGACGGGACGTAACATCAGCGTAAGACTAAAAGAACATCAGAGAAATATTAAATTATCTCAAACACAACTGTCGGCAGTGGCAGAACATGCTTGTCAACAAGGACACTCAATTGATTTTGACAATGTTGCAGTGGTGTGTAAAACTAATTATTACTGGCAAAGACTAATTAGAGAATCCATTGAAATTGAGAGGAACAAGAATAACTTTAATCGCTCTGACAGCTACAGGCTTAGTGCGGCCTGGAAGCGTATTATTAAATAATACACATTACATTTTGATTTAAAGAATTACTAATCTACAACTCATTACTAATCATAACCAATGACTGATTACTAATCGATTATATAATTACAATACCCCCCCCTCCGCCTCTAATCACTGCACCTGATATGAGTTAAGTGATGACGTCACCCTGCTGCTCTATATAAAACCGGGAGCAAGCGAGGGCTTTACCATTCTGGCTAATTGCCCGATGATGCTGGATGTATTTACCAGCGAAACGTCGTACTCAAACTGTAAATGTGGATTCACTCTTCAACACACCGGTGGGCTAAAGTAGTGAATTATTTGTCTTTTTGTCAACGTGACACTTTTTTTTGCTGATTGGCCGTGTCGGGTGGTGGAGGGTTACGACACATTTATAAATAAACGCGATCTAACCCATAAACCTTTATTATGAACAACGTATTTTTGTTGTTTCCCCCCCAAATTTTATTCCAAGCGTCGGGGTGGAGCGGTGGCGCAGTTGTGCGCACACTGCGCTACGAACCCGGCCACCTGAGTTTTATTTCCGGCCACGGCTAACATTCGTGGCAAGTGATATCTGAACCAGTCCTGCCCCCCCCCCACCCCCCCTTGTCCTCTATCCTTCACCAACCTACACTGACCAGTTTGGCGAAGTATGGTCAAACACCCTACATGACCAACACTGAATACGGCAGTGCCTTGATAAGGGCTGTATGAGTTGTGCTAATTGGTGCCATGTCATGAGATGGAAAAAAACATCTCATTCTGTGCATCACCTCTGGTTAGAGAATGGCCCACAGAAGGTGATCTCACAAAACTACTTCTCAGATCCATTCAAGTGTCCTGTTATTCACAAATACCAATCAAACATTTGCCAGCCGCACGCAGGACTTGGGCAGCCCCACCCTCAGCTGCATAATAAGTCTAGATTTTTAGCTTTCGTGACTGCAAGGATTCATACTCTTTGGTTTTTTCGGTAAAGTCACGTAGGTAAAACTATAAAATGATAGAATGAAAAAAAATGTAGTTTTTTCATTTATTCTTTTATTTTATAGTTTTACCTACGTGACTTTACCGAAAAAAACCGAAGAGAAAATAATAAGTCAAGGAGAACATCTTTTCTGAAACGAAGACTATCCTTTGCTAGCTTGACGTTTTGCTGCCTTTAACTTACATGTGTACTCAACTGGCCAATGCTATGTTAATCTCGTATTGCATTTTTTGTCATCTTACCGCCTTCGTTTTTAAACATCTGCATAGTTTGAGCACCCGTTCCTGCACTCCCTGCAACGAGACGATTTCATCTGGAACCTATCAAACACCCACCTGCTCGAGTCCTACCTCTTCACTCTGGACGGCGACCCCAACCAGGGTCTGGTCAGGGAGGTCATCGCCAAGTTCCGCGAGGAGATCCAACCCAACCTGCACAAGTTTACCAGATGTACGCTCGCCTCGCAGCTTCACCCGGGACGTAGCTCCATGCCTCAGGGGGCGAGGGGCGCTTCAGGCCACCGACGAGGCCTTGAAGCCACGACGGGTGCCGCGTACGTGTGTACGTTGAACTTCTTTTGCACCGTACGTAGCCAACCGTGCTAATCGGAGGTGCGGGGGAAGGACAACAAACTAAACACAAAAAATCAGTTCAAAAATAAATTAGTGTTCAATCTAGGTTTAAAAGTGCATAGCTCCAGTGCCTTCCTAATATCGGAAAGAAGAGCTTTTCAGACGGCCGCAGAAGTGCATCTGAAAGCGCGCGATGCGGTGACCGTCTTTGTTTGTTCGATGGTTAGCCAAAAGCCGCTGCGAGGATCACCCGAGTTCGCATGATGGTTTATGCTGCTTGACGAGATCAGCAAGGTATTGTGATTCATTTGTGGCAAGCATTTTCTTTGCAATGTGCTTTACGTGATTACTTTTACCCAGCATACACAGATGCATTACAAGGCATGCATGTAATGGGGAACACTCGCACAGACACTGATCACAGGTGAAATCAAATGACAGGGTTATTACATTCAGACTACCAAATCATTTTTCAATGCATGCTAAATTGTGTTCAACAGTTTTTGTTACACATATACTCTTAATAATAATGTACAGCCCTTTGTCAATGCACTATCTGGACGAAGGCTTTCCCAGGCTGTGTAGGGTCATGGGGGTTGTTTTGCCACCTTCACCATGCTGGTCGGTGAGGATGTAGGTAGGATCCCAGGACTGGTTCAGATATCAGTGATGTTCTCCATGGCCGGGAATCAAGGGCTCGTGATGCGGTGTGCATACCACTACACACCGCTCCATATCTCGCCCCCGTGCAGGGTTGTACGACGCTGGTGGGTTATTGTAATTCTGTGCCTTTGAAGGCAGGAGAAGAAGTTGGTGATTCACTGAGACTCTGCGGGGGCCATTCTTAGACTCGCACACGCGGCTTGCGCAACCCCAATCGTGCAGCCGGAATAAAAACGTCACGGGCACGAACGATGACGACGGCGACGAGGGGAGGACGGTCAACAATAAAAGACAACGGACGAAATCAAATTCGACGTTTTCCCCCCTCGCCGCAGGCATAATCCATGGTGACTTCAATGACGACAACATCCTGGTGCAGGAGGTGGCCGCAGGAAGCGAGCAGCAGCAGCAGCAGCAGGGGCCCAAGTCGGCGGAGGGAGCGCCGCGGCACCGCGTCTCTGGCATTGTGGACCTCAACTCGATGATGTTCGGCTACCACGTGTACGACCTGGCCATAGCCATCATGTACATGATGGTGGAGAGCGGCGAGGCGATGGAGGCCGGGGGTCACGTCCTGGCCGGCTACGAGAGCGTGCAGGCCCTCACCGAGGACGAGAGGAGGGCCGTTTACTTCCTGGTGGCGTGCAGGTAAGAGCGGAGGGGGGCCGGGGCAGTTCGGGTCGGGTCTGCCCGGATCGCCGTTGGCCGCATCGGGAAACGTTGGCTTCAAAAACCTGTGGCGGTTGCGTAACGAGAATTAATCCAGGTCTGGCGAGAATCCGATAAACTCGATGATTGTGCGGCAAAAAAAAAGTGCTTTATTTTCTTTGGTTCTTTCGGTAAAGTCACGTAGAATGAGAATAAAATAATAAATTGATAAAATAACAATAATATTCTCACGACGTTTCGGCCACAACACAAGCGGCCTTCATCAGGTGAAGGGACGAGACTGTCTGGTAGGACAGTCCAAAGAAGATGAATCATTGCAGTCACGAAAGCTTTAAATCGAAACGTGCTTTATTATTTATTTAAAGCTCTTCATCAGACCAATGATGAATGAAGGTCTTGCCAATGCCATGTCGATCGTCGCGGTAGTTGACCATACTTCACCATGCTGGTTAATGTGTGTTGGTGAACGGGGGGGATCAGTAACAGTTAAGACATAATAATGCTGATTACCATGATGTTGCTAACAGCACTTTTACGGATGCTGCTGATGACGGTGATGATGATTATAGAAAAGACACTCATAGCGATGTTGTTTACGATCATGTTGCTGATCACACTGCTGCTGCTGCTGGAGACGAGGAAGATGAAGACAGCGACTTTCCTTCTGCTGGCACTTCTGCTGCTGACCACGAGACTTGATCCAACTATGGCTGAAATTCCTGGACGCTAAAATCCCAGCCGATCAACAAGTCGGCAGCAAAAACCCTCTTGAATAACAAACGATATTAACCGTCACGACAGCAACGGCGACAACAACAACATGGTCTACTTTTCCCCGCAGGTTCTGCCAGTCGCTGGTCATGGCCCGCTACACGATCCTGCGATACCCGCAGAACGCCGACTACCTGCTGATAACGGCGCGCACCGGCTGGGTGAAGCTACGCGAGCTCTGGACCAGGGGCCTGGAGGACATGCAGAGGCTGTGGTCCGATATTGCGGCACGGTACAGAAACTAGAACCGCGGTGGAAATCGAGACGGACGGCGAGGAGAGAGAAGGGGGAGTTTGGGGTCGGGGGGGGCCCACCGTGAGACACGTCCTCCCACTCGCCCCATCGGTACCTCCCGAGGCTTCGCAAGGAACCGGTTTCAACTTGAACGTGGCGCCGTTGGTTTTGGACACGTGCGATCTTTGAATACGGAATCTGAAAAATGTGAATTGCTCATGCCAGGCACTTAATGCATAGGGGAGGTTTTTCGTAGCTTCAGGTTAGGAACGTATTGTTGCTGCATCCAGCGCTGTTGACAAAACGGCATTCACATGCGCATCCGTGGGTGATAATAATAATAATACTGTCAGAATATTTTTTTCCCGTTCATTTACTCAGGAAATCCTGACTGTTTCTGAGATTTTGTATTCATGAAGTTCCAGCGTTCAGATGTTCGACCAATTCCTTTGTAGCTTGTTTGGCTCGTGAGAGGAAACCGGAGTAACTCGGAGATTACCTGTGCATACGAAAGGTGGTGGGGGGGGTAACACTCGACAACTGCATAGATGTTTTATATTTTTATTATTTTATTGTTTCCCTGCTACGTGACTTTACAGAAAGAACCAAGAATATAAAAAGCGTCACCGTACACCGACATCTGTTGGCCAACTTGCAGCGCAAGGCATAAAACGTCTGCTTTTCCCAGACAGTCTTCAAATTAAGCACTAAACCCAGGCTCTTCCCCGGTTGAGCTTCAAAGATCTGACGAGATTTGGTGCATTCTGGGTTAATTTTGTTATTTTGTGAGTTGCAGTTGCATTCAGATATTTTTGTTAATCTAAACTACAGTTGACCTTAGAACCCTCAGACACGGGCGTGGGGAGTCCTGGCCTCGTGAAAGATCAGTCGACTTTCTTGCGTTGCCATGACCTTCCACTCGGCGGACTTTGGGAACGGTAGTGTGGTGGGGGTGGTGGGTGTTTGATGATTTTGCTGTAAAGGTTTCCTCTACAAAAGTGGGACACTCCTGGGTTTTGCCACCAAGTACTAAGTCATGTTTTGCAGAGGGGTCAAATACTTATTTCCCTCATTAAAATGCAAATCAATTTATAACATTTTTGACATGCGTTTTTCTGGATTTTTGTTGTTGTTATTCTGTCTCTCACTGTTCAAATAAACCTACCATGAAAATTTTAGACTGATCATTTCTTTGTCAGTGGGCAAACGTACAAAATCAGCAGGGGATCAAATACTTTTTTCCCTCACTGTAAGTTCGATTACAGGGAATGACTATAACATGAATTGGAAGTGATATCTGGACCCCTTCAAACAAACCGCATTGACCAGTGTGGTGCAGTATGGTGAAGCAACCCATATAATATGGGGAAAGGCATCATCCAGCAGTGGATTGATCTGAGGCTGTGAAAATTGGCTAAGCCTCGAATGCAGATGCACCACGTATACACTGCCGCCTCCTGTCTTATGCCATTGCCGACGAGAATGTTGCGTTCTCATACTAAATTAAAACTATTTTTTATTTTACCGGGGCCCACTGAGCTATAAAGCTCTTTTTTTTTAGAAGCGACCTGGCCACAAATTATAGCTCAACGAAGTGGCTTATCGTGTGAAAATTTCTAGCAGCCAAATACTCCAAACGCATGCTTCTGAATTGGGAGGGAAAAACCGGAGGACTCGGAGAAAAAGCCACACGATCAAGGGGAGAACATCCAAATATACAGCAGCAGGCATCAGTCGAGATCGAACCAACGACCTCCTGTATACCAGGCGAGATAGTTAACATCTGGCCACTGTGCTTGCAGCCCATCTTACCCGAGTGAATGTGAGCTTGCATTCTGTGCTCTGGTAACCCGAAAGTACACCGCCAGTTTTTCAGGTCGCCCTATCCGATGAGAGCGATCAAACACGAAGCGCGATTCTCAGAGACAGCAATAATATAATCCCATTCCTCTAGAATTACTGTCAGCTGTGCCCCTATGATAGGAAAGGTTATGCCACTCTTCAGAGGTATGGGGTGCTCTCCTTTCCTTCTCACCTCATCTATGCCAACCGTGTCACGATGTATTTATTTCAATTGTGCCTCTCGTTCGCCAGTCTGATTCTTCAGCTTGTGTACGTCTTGTATCGAGTAGGTGGTGTGGCCAACACCACGCCAAAGGGGCCGTCCATAAATGACGTCACGCACCTGGGGGGGGGGGGTGTCAGACATTTGTGACGATGCGTGACGAGGGGGGGGGGGTGATAAATGTGACGTCACATCAAAATGCGCAACTTTAAATAAATATAGACAACACGTTCCACTTAATTAAATAGACTTGTTAATAAATGTTTTCTCCTACAACATCAGAGTGCAGCGGCACAATAAATACGCACTACAATGACAATAGTTTAAAGCGATTTGAAGCATGTTTTATCTTTCGATTTAAAGCTTTCGTGACTGCAATGATTCATCTTCTTTGGTTCTTTCGGTAAAGTCACGTAGAATGAGAATAAAATAATAAATTGATAAAATAAAATAACACAATAATATTCTCACGACGTTTCGGCCACAACACAAGCGGCCTTCATCAGGTGAAGGGACGAGACTGTCTGGTAGGACAGCGCTGGAGTGCTGTCCTACCAGACCAAAGAAGATGTTTTATCTTTTTTTTTGGGGGGGGGGGTCAGACATTTGTGACAATGACGAGGGGGGGGGGTCAAAAATCGTCCAAAATCGCGTGACGTCATTTATGGACGGCCCCAAAGCCGCTTTTGTCGCCCCAATGCTGACGTTGTATCCACAGCACACCAGGTACTCATTTAAGTCTGCGCCGACATAATTGAGGCCCAGGAAGTCACCGTTGTGACCACATACACACGCACGAACATTCGCCAATGCGTCATCATCGCCACTCCGATCACTTGGCGGCCGACGACAACGACGACGACGATGTCTGGGGCAGCTCTACCCGATGCAAGGATTCTGCCGACGGATAAAGGCTCCTCCTCCCGTGCGCCTCTGGCGATGCCCCCCGAACAGCGCTGTGCCGAGATGGCTGCGTCAACGGCGGGCGCTGCGCGGCTCCCTGGCGTGTGCACCTGCAGGGACGGCTACTCGGGGCTTCGCTGCCACAAGCGTACGGCCACCATCTGCTGCTGCTGCTGCCGCCTCTCAAATCCCCGCCGTCAACTCTTCGTAGAGAGAAATTGGGGGGGGGGGTATCCGATTGGGATTTCCTTGGCATTTTTCCCTCTAGTCCTCTGCATTCTCAAACTGAAGTTTGTGGGCCAGTCTTCCACGGTCCATTCGCATCTCCCATTAGTCGCCATTGAAGTGTTAATTGGACCGTATCGCTGCATTGTATTGCAGGCTGCTGATTTTGTGGGAGTTGAAAAGTGGGCCGCAGAAAGGTGTATCTACTGGCTTTACGAAACACCTGTTGTAGCCTATAGTTACCTGTGTACTAGAGGACATCGAAAGAACTGGTTAACTCCTTGGCAGGTCGGTAAGCTGTACAATGTGGTTATTTATATAAGCATCGTGTCTATCTGTTGATTTGAGAGCTGGAATCGAGACATTCTTCCATATAAGCTGGTATGCTTGATTTGTCACATCGTGTTCCCTGAGATATCACAAATAGTGGCATCAAATGACTGCATCTAACAGAGAAATCCATTTTGATTTAAAGCTTTCGTGACTGGAGTAATTCATATTCTTAGTTCTTTTGGTAAAGTCACGTTGAAGGGAAACAATAAAATAATAAAATATATATAAAACAATAAAAATTCTCACGACGTTTCGACCATAACACAAACGGTCGTCATCAGGTGTGTCGGTTTGCATACATTTTTTTTTTAAAACGGTGTATTTATTTATTTATAAAAACGTTAGCGCCGTGCGTAGCGATTTGGCAGTTTATTTAGAAGGACTAGTCCATCTATCTTCTTTGGTTCTTTCGGTAAAGTCACGTAGAATGAGAATAAAATAATAAATTGATAAAATAAAATAACACAATAATATTCTCACGACGTTTCGGCCACAACACAAGCGGCCTTCATCAGGTGAAGGGGGCGAGACTGTCTGGTAGGACAGCGCTGGAGTGAGAGAGCCACGTTCAGATCACGGCTTTTAAGCTGTGTGAGAGGAACAAAGAGCCTTGACGAAGGAATTAGCATAAAATTTAGCATTGAAATGGCTGAATGATTAGCTTGTGACTGGTCACAGAAATAGCTATGTTAAAAGTTAAAGCATACACATCCGCAGAGGCACCCATTGTTAAAAGGAATTAGCATAGAATTTAGCATTGAAATAGCTAAATTAAGGCATACACATCCGCAGAGGCACCCCTTGATAATGGGATTAGCATAGAATTTAGCATTAAAATGGCTGAGTGATTCGCTTGTAACTGCTACAGAAATAGTTACGTTGAAGTCAGAGCATACACATTCACCGAGGCACTTAGTACAAATCAAACAGGAGAATTTAGCATTGAAATAACTAGGCGAATTTAGCATTGAAATAACTGGGTGATTTGCTAGTGACTGGTCACAGAAATGACTACACATCTGAGCTATTCACAGTACTATATAGTGAACCAATAAAAACTAAAATATAAATTACCTTCATGTTATCAATAAACTCTATATTCTCCAATCAGCTAAGCTACCAACCATAAGTCGTTATATATCACAATGCTATATGGTGAAAAAATGGGTGGATTCTTACCCTCAAATTTCCGTACCACGGATAGCTACGGGCCCCGTTCAGACGGACGAGTTCGTCCATGGTCGGAACAGAGGAGGGGGAGAGAGACAGCTGCGAAGCCCTAGTATACTCCATGTTGTAAACCATACCATTAACCGTGGTGTGAGAGGTATTAAGAGGCAATGCTGGCGAAAGAGCTGCGGTCTGAAGGTCATCGTAAAATTACAATTAATTAAGAACAGAAATGATTTAACACATCTTTCCAGTGGTTACTAAGCCTGAATCCATCTTCTCGGTTAAAATTGTCTCTGTGCTTGTATATGTGAATGGCCTCATGAACGAATCTCTCATGGTAGCCAGTTGGTTTGCAAAGAACCTCAATGTCATGTGAGCCCACTGAATTGTAACAGTGATCTGCCACGGCAGAGGAGTTCGTCTTACCGTGTTTCAAGTCTGCTTTATGTTCACGGATGCGGTCCGAGATATGTCTTTTGGTTTCTCCAATGTAGCTACTACCACAGAGGCACTTTAGTTTGTAAACGCCCGGGTACTGTATGTCTGGAACAGCATCTTTTACAGATGGAACTAAATCACGGATTTTATGTACTGTGTTGAATCGGACCTGGATCTTGTGTTTATTCAGGATTTTGGAGATCTTTTTAGTGACCCCTGCAATGTAGGGTAAGGTGATGGTTTTGAGTGGCTCCACAAGAGGATCCTTCTTCATGACTGGAGTGATGGCTTTGCGGATTGTGTAGTCGGAGTAGCCATTAGCCCTGAGAGCCTGGTGTACGTGCTTGAGTTCACTGGTAATGTGTTCCTGGTCGGAAATGCATTGGGCTCTATGGTATGGAGTCTTGATGAGGCAGTTCTTCTGGGATGGATGGTGGTGGGAATCCGGTTTCAAGTAAGCATCTGTATGGGTAGCTTTCCTGTAGACAGAGTGGCTCATTGAACCATCATGTCTCCTTTTAATTAAGACATCCAGAAAGGGTAGTTTGCCATCTTTTTCGACCTCCATGGTAAATCTGATGGCTGGGTGTATGGAATTGATGTGGTCGCGGAATTGGTCTAGAGCAGGCTGGCCATGTGGCCAGATGACAAAGGTGTCATCAACGTACCTCTTCCATAAGGTCGGGCGTAGAGTGGCAGTCTGGATGGCGTCAGTTTCAAATTTTTCCATGAATACGTTGGCTACAACCGGAGATAGGGGGGAGCCCATTGGGGTGCCCTCAGTTTGTTTGTAGAAAGTTCCATTCCAGGTGAAGTATGTGTTGGTTAAGCAATGTCTCACCAGGGGGGGTACATCAGTATGCAGTCCTTGATGAACCAGGTCTTCAATGATAGCGATGGTGTCAGGTACCGGGACTTTAGTGAACAAGGACACCACATCAAAACTGACAAGCAGGTCGTTTGGGGACAGGGAAATGTCTTTGATTGTCGATACCAGGTGAGTAGAATTTAGTACCGCAGAGGTGGTTTTTCCAGTGAAAGGTCGCAGTATATCAGCCAGAAAACGTGCCAGTTTGTAGGTGGGGGAGCTGATAGTAGAGACGATGGGACGAAGGGGTGTATCTTCTTTGTGTATCTTTGGAAGGCCATATAATCTTAGTGGTCTGGCAGCAGAGGGTTTCAACGAGAACTGTTTGTTCTCATCAATTAATGCTGTTGAATCAGAGATAATTTTGTTCGTTTTGGTGACCAGGCTGTTGGTGGGATCTCTTTTTATTTTTGTATAGCTGCCATCGTTGAGTAGTTCTTGAATTTTGTTGTTATATTCTGTTTTGTCCATGATGACAGTGGCAATGCCTTTGTCGGCTGAGAGAACGTCGTTCTCTCAGCCGACAAAGGCAATGCCAAAAATATCTGAAATCGCTGCAACCTTCAAAAACGCTAAGATGCCAGCTAGCAACCTCAGCAAAGATGAGCGTTTTGAATTATATAAATTAAAAAAGAGGGATGATATTGTAGTCCTCTCAGCTGACAAGGGCAATGCTACTGTCATCATGGATAAAATAGAATACAACAACAAAATTAAAGAATTACTCGACGATGGTAGTTATACAAAAATAAAAAGAGATCCCACCAACAGCCTCGTCACACAAACCAACAAAATAATTTCTGATTCAACCGCATTAATTGATCAATCTAAACAGTTTTCGTCGAAACCTTCTGCTGCCAGGCCACTAAGATTATACGGCTTAACAAAAATACATAAAGTAGATACACCCCTTCGTCCCATCGTCTCTACTATCAACTCCCCCACCTACAAACTGGCTCGTTTTTTGTCTGAAATCCTGCATCCTTTCACTGGAAAAACCACCTCTGCGGTACAAAATTCTACTCACCTGGTATCGACAATCAAGGGTATTTCCCTGTCCCCAGACGACCTGCTTGTCAGTTTTGATGTAGTTTCCTTATTCACCAAGGTTTCTGTACCTGACACCATCGCAATCATTGAAGACTTGGTTCATCAAGGACTAAACACTGAGGTACCCCCCCTGGTGAGACACTGTTTAACCAATACATACTTCACTTGGAATGGAACTTTCTACAAACAAACTGAGGGCACCCCAATGGGCTCCCCCCTATCTCCGGTTATAGCTAACATTTTCATGGAGAAATTTGAGACTGACGCCATCCAGACTGCCACTCTGCGCCCAACCTTATGGAAGAGGTACGTGGATGACACTTTTGTCATCTGGCCACATGGCCGGCCTGCTCTAGACCAATTCTTCGACCACATCAATTCCATACACCCAGCCATCAGATTTACCATGGAAGTCGAAAAAGATGGCAAGCTACCTTTTTTGGATGTCCTAATTAAAAAGAGACCTGATGGTTCAATGAGCCACTCTGTCTACAGGAAAGCTACCCATACGGATGCTTATCTGAAGCCGGATTCCCACCACCATCCATCACCGAAGAATTCTCTCATCAAGACTCTGTATCAAAGAGTCCAATGCATATCCGACCAGGAACACATAGACAGTGAACTCAAGCACGTACACCAACCTCTTAAGGCTAATGGTTACTCCGACTATACAATCCGCATAGCTATCACTCAAACCATGAAGAAGGACCCACTTGAGGAGCCTTTCAAAACCATCACTTTACCCTACATTGCGGGGATCACAAAATAGATGTCCAAAATCTTGAATAAACACAAGATCCAGGTCCATTTCAACACATTACATAAAATCCGTGATCTGGTTCCGTCTGTAAAAGATGTGATTCCGGACATACAATACCCCGGTGTCTACAAACTAAGTTGCCTCTGTGGTAGTAGTTACATTGGAGAAACCAAACGCCATGTCTCGGACCGCATTCGTGAACACAAAGCAGACCTTAAACACGGTAGGACCAACACCTCGGCCGTGGCAGATCATTGTTATAATTCAGTAGGCTCACATGACATTGACTTTTTCAAGACAGAGGTTCTTTGTAAGCCATCTGGCTACCATGAGAGATTCGTTCATGAGGCTATCCACATATACAAGCACAGAGACAATTTCAACCGAGAAGATGGATTCTGGCTTAGCAATCATTGGAAAGATTTGATAAACCATTTCAGGTCTTAATTGATTGTTCACGCTTACAGTGGCTTTCAGACAGCATACATTAAAATTTTTCGTCTCCCCCCTCCTCTTTTCAGAACATAGATGGACTAGTCCTTCTAAATATACTGCCAAATCACTGCGTGTGGCGCTAACGTTTTTATAAATAAATACACCGTTTAAAAATAAATATATGCAAACCGACACACCTGATGACGACCGTTTGTGTTATGGTCGAAACGTCGTAAGAATTTTTATTGTTTTATATATATATTTGATTATTTTATTGTTTCCCTTCAACGTGACTTTACCGAAAGAACTAAGAAAAAGAGAAATCCATGTTTAGGAGTCTGTCTCCTTCCTGTTTTATTTCCTCGTAATGATGAATATTTCATATTTTCAGATTCTGGTTAATGTATCAAGATGCGTTAAAATTGTGGGAAAGATATGTGACCGTTAGTCATTATACCCTGGTCAATGCAGGTTGGTGAGAAAACTCACCCGACGTGGATAACCACACACCACTTCCACTCAGATGACCCCAACCACTCGGGACTCAAGCAGATACACGGATAGCACCGGGAGGTCTTCATCCAGCTGTGGATTGATCGTGGTCAATGATGACATTCAATGTTTAAGGTGTAGTAGCGGTGCAATTGTTAGCGCAATGCACTATGAACCCAGCAGCGACTCAAGTTTGATTACTGATCATGGATGACATCACTAGCGAGTGATATCTGAACTAATTCTGGGCACCTACCTGTCCACCAATCCACACTGACCAATGTGGTGAATGATGGTCAAACAACCCCCATGGCAGAAACATCGTGGTGGAGGAATTTATCCAGCAGTGGATCGACAAAGGTCTTCACATTTAAATAAAATGTTTAGTGCCAAGTGATTGGACTACACATTTTAATTCTAGATTTAAAGCTTTCGTGACTGCTAGGATCCATACTCTTTGGTTCTATTGGGTAAAGTCAGCGCTGTCCTCCAGACAGTCTCGTCCCTTCACCTGATGAAGGCCGCTTTTGTTGTGGCCGAAACGTCGTGATTTTTTGTTATGTTATTTTCACCTACGTGACTTTACCCAATAGAACCAAAGAGTACTACACATTTTACCCAGCAGAATGGCGGTGAGTGTCGCACGCGCAAAACGAAATTGTCTCGCAAGTTCACAGTGTCATATTGTGCGTCTTCATTCTTTGTGCCGTCTGCCTTTTGCTCAGGCCAAGCGCGACATCCCGTGTAGTCACGGTGCTGTCACTGATCACCAATCGATTATATAATTACTGCACCTGAATGAGTTAAATGAAGACGTCACCCTACTGCTGCTCTATTTAAGACCGGGAGCAAGTGAGGGCTTTACCATTCTGGCGAATTGCCCGATGATGCTGGATGTAATTACCAGCGAAACGTCGTATTCAAACTGTAAATGTTGTGGATTCACCCTTCAACACAGCGGTGGGCTGATGTAGTGAACTCTTTTGTCTTTTGTCAACGTGACACTTTTTTGCTGATTGGCCGTGTCGGGTGGTGGAGGGTTACGACACATTTATACCTAACGCGATCTAACCCAAAAACCTTTATTATGAATCACGACACTAATTACACCATAACTAGCTACGTGTCCACCAGGCTAACTACACTAATTACAACGTAACTAGCTACATAACCACCAGGCTAACTACACTAATTACACCGTACCTAGCTACGTAACCACCAGGCTAACTACAATAATTACACCGTAACTAGCTACGTGACCACCAGGCTAACTACACTAATTACACCGTAACTAGCTACGTAACCACCAGGCTAACTACACTAATTACACCGTAACTAGCTACGTGACCACCAGGCTAATGACACTAATTACACCGTAACTAGCTACATAACCACCAGGCTAACTACACTAATTACACCGTAACTAGCTACGTGACCACCAGGCTAACTACACTAATTACACCGTAACTACACTGGGAGTAGCTACAACGGACAGGACCCCAGCTTGGGTCCAGGTCCACGTGTTGGTGACTCTTCACGGACGTCGAATGTAGATCTTCAGGATGACAACAGCAATTCTGGGGACCCAGCTTATATCCTCCGTGGTCGTGGCTGGCCGCACCCTTGGCCACGACCACCTTCTAGAATCCTCGAGCAGGATCTCGCCCCGACACGTGACCACCCCTAGCCCCCCACTTGGGGACCCTGTGTAGACTTTACCAGTCACGTGTTCTCCGGGGTCAACCAGAGTGCCATGGCCTAAAGTAACCCGATTCCATGGCTGACACTCTCACACCCCATCCTGTAGGGGTCGGCAATGCACACCTGAGCGTGGTGTCACTCAGCGCTATGACTCAGCGCTCACAGAGCCCCCTCTAGGGCCAGCACGACACCCGCATACAAGTGGTGTCCACGATGTGAGTACATCGCACGCCGTGCCTCTCTAGGGCCTGCATTACACAGTGACATCCACGATGTCACTATATACGTGGTGTCCACGATGTGAGTACATCGCACACCGTGCCCCTCTACCGCCGGCATTACACAGCGACGTCTGCGATGTCAGTACATCTGCATTCCTCTTTCCATCCCGGAGTAACTCTCAGCATGCACCGCTCCACGCTTTTTTCCTAAATACTTTTCAGCTTTTGTTCCATGTTCTTGTTTGATAATTCTTATTTATCACCGGTGCTATGGTATAAGCCATGGTCCTTGTGTATTCTGTGCAATGGCATGGACCATAAATAGCTCGGCACACACCCGGCTTGTTGATGTCCAATTGAACGATGCAATGCGGTGGCACTTGAACCTTAAAGCAGGATCCACAATCCTGGCTTCTCGAGTTGCCACGCATCACTTCCCCATCCATTTGCCTCAATACTGCAACTGTCCGGGAAGCACAGCAAATCGTGGAAAAACGAACGTCTCCCCATCCACTCGGATCTCAATACAGTCCCTCGCCAGCACTCGAGTCGCGCAAGCCTTTTTGGACCCACGCGCTTAACCTTCAACAATGTAACTTCAAACGTGATATTCTTGGGTCTTTCGGTAAAGTCACGTAGATAGGTTCAAAGAAAATAACAAAAAAACTACGACGTTTCGATCACAGCACAAGCAATCGTCATCAGGAGAGCAATCTCATTATCTCTGAGATCAGGGCTAGGCCAGCCCTGAACAAGATCCGTCGACTCGATCAAGTGACTCACATTTCTGAAGAGATGCCGCAACACTAAGGTAATACCGATTGCCTTCACACTGACATCTGCTGTTGTCACTTCTCCCAATGGTAAACGGATCTTGTTCAGGGCTGGCCTAGCCCTGATCTCAGGGATAATAAGATTGCTCTCCTGATGACGATTGCTTGTGCTGTGATCGAAACGTCGTAGTTTTTTTGTTATTTTCTTTGAACCTATCTACGTGACTTTACCGAAAGACCCAATAATGTGAATTCCTGCAGTCACGAAAGCTTTAAGTCAACATTCAAACGTGATTCTTGGAAATCCGAATGAAGTCCATAAGACACAAACACCTCATGAAAGACCCGATGTAAAAGGTACCTGGCTTCGATCTTCCGTAAAGCTTACGGGCTACCTTAAACAACATCCGGTCGATGCACAAAAAAGGAAAATAGAAAAAACTCTCCAGTGTGCGACTGGGCTCACCCAGAACCATGGAACATATAACAATTCAATGCCCGATTCACAAACATAATGGAGGCATTACAGTGATACAATCTGCTACAGCTGACGCAGTCATCCGGCTCTACCACCTCAAAGAAACATTATTGTAGTTGCTACACGTCTGCACATACGAATAAGATGTTTGTGAAACTTGAATCGATGTGGTCATGCTATATAAAGCTGCTGCACTGGCTGAAATTGTCAGTTTGTATTTATGCATGTTGTTGTTGCAACGCGTTTTCTCAGTGGTCCGTGAACAGTACACGTCGTGTTGAGTGACCAGAACGACACGTACTGCCCCTTCGAGCTTAGTTGTTCCCCTAACTGATAAATGGAGGCTAATGAAAACACTGTTCGTACAGACGTGTCTAATGCCAGACAAGACATTGATGTATGGCACCAATTACCGCAAATGCGAGCTGTTACCTGAGCAAAATGTAACCAAGCAAAAAGTACATTTAAAATGAATAAATCCAACACTCAGTTCAGCAGAAAATACTGAACGTATGACCACCAAAAATAGAATGCGACTTCTAGATTTGAAGCTTTCGTGACTGCAAGGATGAAATTGTCAGTTTGTATTTATGCATGTTGTTGTTGCGTTGCAACAACAACAACATGCATAGTGGTATTCCAAACTCCCAGGGTGGTGTATTATCATCTTGTGCTAATTCCAAGCTTTGTCAGTGGTGCGTTTCATGCTAATTTCCTTTGTCAGAGCGTTTGCTGTTTGCCCCCTCACAGCTTAAAGGGAGGCGACCAGCGCTTGGCTTTCTTCACTCCAACGCTGCCCGCTGGACAGGTTGGTCCCTTCACCTGATGAAGGCCGCTTGTGTTGTGGCCGAAACGTCGTGATTTTTGTTGTTTTAATTTTTTTACCTACGTGACTTTACCGAATAGAACCAAAGAGTAAGAATGCCACTTATAATTATACACATTAAACAGGATGTAATTGAATGGAGTGGTGGCACTAGGAAACTGACGAAACAACCAGTTCAATTCCCAGCCACAGTTAACATCAGTGGGTGAAGAATGACCGACATGGTGTGGTGAGGCCTTCGTTTAAGCAGTGGGTTGACAAAACGCTGTAAATGATGAACAGTGAACACATTACAATTCTCCAGTGAACTGTTTATCAACACATGGTAAACATGCCTTTAAAAGTGGCAAGGAAATATACACTTAAGTTTACCTTTGGCTCCAAAATACAACTTGTTAAAATGTTGCTGTTGGGTGTCAATTGAAATTTTACATATCCACATATCTGTAACATTCCCAGAGTAAAGAACATGACAACTTAAACTGGACATATTTCCAGGTACATTCATGTTTATTCAACTTTTAAATACACTGCAAAATAGATTCAAAGCTTTCGTGACTGCAGGAATGACTCTTTGGTTCTTTCGGGTAAAGTCGTGTAGTAATTTCTTTCGACGAGACTTTACCGAAAAAAGTGTAACACTGCAAAATGTCATAAATGAAAATATTAACATTATCAAAAACAATTTTAATGAAAAAAATGTGGAATAAGTGGTGCAGAGCTAAAAGCAGCTTTTTTTCTTATATCCAAATACTGATTTCTAGAAGAGATCAGATAACAGTAATATATTTACCATATGAAAAGGGTTTATATTGCCATTTATAATGCAAATCAATTTAGAAAACACGTAATATACAAAGAATGGTTCATTTTGCAATTCCAATCATCTGCTGACAATTCATTGTAAAAGGGCCTTACAAAACATTTATATTACATCCAAAACAGTATTATCTGTAATGGAAAAAGATAAAAGGTCAAACATTGGGGCACTATACCGCATTACTAGCTTCAAGTTTATATTTTTGTATTACAATTGTAGCAACATTTTTTAATTAAACCAATTAACATATTTTCATCTCTGAATATGCATAAAAACTCGTGGGAAGAACCCAAAACTGTCTTGCATGCAATCACACTTTTTCAAAACACACACTTTTTACAAAGACCACATTATTATTTCTGCAATTATATATATTTTTTTGGCAGTTACAGTATATCCATTTTCCAATAAACATTTACATTTGGCGCAAAGTATTTTCAATTTCGGAAGTCATACAAGGCAACAATTTGAAGAGTACATTATCGGTAACTGCCTGATACATTTCAGGGTTCAATTAGTCCACCGCACTGGCTGCACTCTGCTAAGAGTTTTTGTCACACTCACTTACGACAGCATAGACTTGCTGCAGATTAGAACCCCAATCAGATTTCAATGCTTTAACTCTCACCATGACAACAAATAACTTCCCCGAATCACCTAATCAGTTTTTAATTGAATAGGTAGAGTGCAATGTACCATATACATCTTTAGCATCAAATATATATAAGGACGAAACTAAAATATTAAACAAATAACAAAATAAATAGACTGCTTACAACACTGGCTATCCTTAATTTTGCATGTATTATCCAACTTGTTTTGTACGTTTAACACGTAAAAAAACCTCCAACATTCTCGTCGTTTGCATTTGTTCATATCCCAACACATTGCATTAGATTGTAATATTCTTCAAATCGACTCAAATCCATGACACTGCTCATTTGTTGTACTTTCATATTATATCCTGCAGCTTTGAATATTATTTAAATCTGTGCTTCCAAATCTATGTGTGTAATCCTTCAAAGCTTATGCAATTTTATGTACAATTTAATTTTAAGTGAGAGGTTACGTAAAACAGCGCTGATGCAAAAATTATGGTCCTTCCAATCACGTAAAACTCTGGGTTGACATGATGCTACGAGTTGGTAATAGATGAAATTCATAATAAAAACAAATCATTACAATATAATACGAAACAAAACTTAGAAACACAGCACATCTTGTTTCCGTGAATACAAACTACTAAATTGATGGAAATAAGATTTACTTTTGTTGTAAGTCAAAAATCTTTGGGTCATACATGAAAGCCCATACAAGCAAAAAAGTGAAATGTTATGAACTGCGTAACATGGCCAAATTGATGCTGTGCCTTGCCTTTTCTTACACCGAGTACTCCATCCATGCTTTGTTATACGCAGGATACACGACTGCAATATTATCTTTGTCAGTCTTCAAACTCGGCAATCATAGTACTCCTGTTCTAGTCAATGCATAAGCTGTCTGTGCAATGAAAAATCAATCTGAAAAGTTTACCTCTTGAATTAAGGCCTTATATGGCTTGGCACATTCTTATCTTTCAGAACTGGTTGTTCTCTATGCCACTATCTGTAACCTTGAGTACACAGACACTGGACGAATACTCATCCTTCATGTTAAGGTAGACATTGCAGGGTTTTAGACCATTCTGTTTTTACTTAACTAAACAATTGAACCAAATTGTCCTGCCACCTAGGGACAATCACATCGAACGTTTTATTTTACACTCTCTCAATTGGGATATGTCGTGGTGTTTATTAGGCTGTAGTTTTCCATTTTTTCTACATATGTACTTGTTTATAGAGTTGTAGATGTATAGATGTAGCACTATATTACATGGTAAAGTGAATTTGGCCACCTTTTTGTGAAAGTAAATAAATTTGCTTAAATTAACATTATTTTCAAAGCAGAGGAAAGTTGGTAGTCTGATGCAAAGTCTTCACGGTTGTTTGCATGGAGGCCACAGGTAAATAACCGCACCGTGCAGCCCAAGTTTTCTTGGTCATAGATGTTCTTTGCCTGCCACCGTTAAGTCTGTTTGAGACGCTTGCATGGAGGTCCCAGCTGTGGAGACTGGGCCGTGGCCAAGGCACGGAAAGCATCCGCAACCAGGTGAGGGCGAGACAGAACCATGGACTTCCAGCCCGCCGTCTCCATTACGTCCATCGCATGACTGCAAGTACAAGTCAGGGTTAAGCGAGCTCCTAATAAGCAGTGTCTATAAGGATTGGGGCAAACGGTTAGTCTCCATTAAAAGGGACTGTAATGCAAATTGCCATGTAAGCATCATCAATGTTACGCAGCTCAGTGACAGTCACACTCTCACTAGACTTGCCTGTTTATTATGAAGTCAATGGCCCGGGCCTTCAACTGCTCTGCACTGTGCAAATCGGCCAAGATCAAAGTCTCCGCAACATTTTCCACCGACAAGTTTGTGCATAGTGCATTCTCGCACATCACCTTCAACCTCTCTAATGCATACTTGAGAAAAGTAAAAATAAAGTGCAATTTCAGTATTAAGAACACTATTTTCTCTACCTATTTCGCTTGTTTAATATTCCCTCACCCCATCAACTACTTTATAAACGCAGTATACAGCAGTCAAATGTTTGATAATTTTCTTAAAACATGGCATCAACCTTTCAGCATATTTATGTTTTAAGTCATGTATTTATTGATCTCTACTATAATTAGGGGTCCTTGTCCTAAACTTGATTATATTGGTTACAAAGTCATGCAAATTACAAAGGAGGTGAGATGTTGTTTTCCAAGAGCTTAAAGAGTTTGGTTGTTAAGCTGATAAACAATGCAACTGCAAGCCACCATATTTCAACTCTAGCAGAATATGAAACTTTAATGAACAAAGCTTAAACATGCGACTTTATACGATTTGTATTCTTATTTTATTACAATCGCTTTAGGAACTATTGAATATGATGTTCCAGAAGGGAGAGTAATGACTCTTAACTGATTATCTGGCAGATCTTCAGGAACAGCAGGATATCCGTTTCCTTAATAAAAGTATATTTGTTCCAATTTATTTCTATACAGCCATGCCACATCAAACAATCTTTTAAAACACTTCCCTTTATTTTATTACTAATTGTATCAATTGTTAATGTGATTAACAAAAAACCCTCAATACAAGAACACACAGCCAAATGGTTGCACTTAGGATAAAAATGCTGCATGTGAATGCACTTCAATGCACACGTACTAGCCTCTAGCATGGACTAATACCAGTTTGACATTCAATTCCATTGTGAAATTGCATGACAATTTATATTTTTTGTTGAAAATTCAATCATCTCCCAGGACATCAATTCCAAAACCTGAAAGCACTAATGTGAACGTCTGCATCATATACATTTGCTATTCATATTATTTGTGACATGAGCTTTAGAAAATACCTAAATGCTGTTTTAATTTCACTTGCGACCTACAACTGCATACCGATACATCACAAGGTGGTGCGATCTCATGTTAACATTTTAAGCGTGTAACCTTGTCAGCAGCGGCCAGCAGGTCATCGGCCATCTTCTCGAGGTTTGGAGCCCTTCCCGTATAGACAAAACGCATCATTTCCTTGAACACGTCAGGCTCCACATCATTAATCTCCACTCGATTCTGCAAGGTAGCAACACAATATATTCAAATTAACTTCGGCATATATTGGGAGACGAAAATATAGCATTCAATTAAATAAAATAAACATCCGTTATATCTACACAACACATGTAAAGTGGCTCCATTAAAGTTGTATTCAACTTGCCGATGACTATTTATTGCGCGTAATAAATCCATTCTTGACACACATGCAATGGCCTTCTGTGAAATGTTATATAAAAAATAGCTATAAAATACAATCTAACATTCCCTCGGAATGAATACTTTTTGATAATAAATGTGCAATGCGCCAAAAGAGTTACTAGGGTAATAGTTCAACATTTGACAGCACTCTCAAGAGATACTTATCAACCGATCCATTGTGACAAATGCACCTTGGAAATGTATGATCACAGTATTAATGTGCTGTATTAAGATTGCATTTAAAGATACCTTTTTGCTCTCTTCCATTTCATGTTCAAACATAGCATTAAAAACAAGTGACCGACCTGAAAAAGGTAAAGCAACTGTTAACAAATACAGTGAAACCTTCGATTGCGAGAATAATTTGTTCCGGAAACGTGTTTGTAATCCAAAGCACTCGTATATCAAAGCACTCGTATATCAGTTGTGATCACGTGACGCTCGGCAGACAAAGCGTATACGTACTACTCGTATTGCAAAACCTCACTCGTTTATCAAATTAATATTTATTAAAAAATTTGGCTCGTCTTGCAAAACACTTGCAGACGAACTTACTCGCAATTCAAGGTTTTACTGTACAGTTAATTGGAAAAACACCGGAATGTGGTACAGACACATTTAGATGTTATATCTAGAGATCAAATAATCTAGATACAAAAGAGGTACAATCCAGATCCATATTTTATTTCATATGGCATATCCATTACAGATTTGTCAAACATGGACGCAAATAAATGTCCAAATTAGAGGCTCAAAACCTACACCATAATTGCATTGTGTAAAATGAATTCCTGCACAACGATGATATAGTGAAGTAAATAAAAACGGAATAAAAACTTTAGCAACAGGATTATTAAATATGTTTATCTCTCACATAATACAATATTACATTTATATATATGTAGTGACATCGCGAATGTCATTGTGTAATGCCGGCTATAGAGAGGCACGGCGTGCGATGTATTAACATCGTATTAACATCGAGGGCACCACGTGGATGTGGGTGCAGTACCGGCCCGAGAGGGGCATGGTGAGCGCTGTCTGACAGTGCTGAGTGGCACCACGCTCTGCGTGCGGTGCCGACCCCTACAGGATAGGGTGTGAGAGTGCTGGCCATGGGAATGGGGTTACCAAGGGCCATGGCACTTGACCCCGAAGGACACGTGACCGGTAAAGTGTACACAGGGCCCCCAGGTGGGGGCTAGGGGTGGTCACGTGTCAGGGCCGGGAACCCGCTAGAGGATTCCAGAAGATGGTCGTGGCTAAGGGCGGAGCCACCCCCGCCACAGAGGATAAAAGCCGGGTCCCTGAGAGGGACCGGCTGCTGTTGTTCATCCTTAAGAATCTACGTCCTACAAGAGTCACCAACACGTGGACCCGGACCCCGTGTAATTAGTGTAGATAGCCTGGTGGTCCACCACCATAGGTTGTTCATGTGTTAAGGGGTAGTACCCCGTGTGTTGGTTGAAGAAGTGCGTCTGTGACTCAGTTGAATTCATTACACATATTTACTGATGTATCCTTTAACAAAAAGCATTACAAATTGACGTAAGCATTTGCCAGTGTTAGTTAATTAAATTCAGTGTAAAACAGGAAATGGCTGTAGTTGATTACCCCAAACTAATTACAGTATCATTAATTATATGGTTCTATTGTACACTAAACGACGCATGTGTTGCTTGTTGTGGCACAGACCTGCCAATACGGCCTTGTGGGCTTTAAACTCCTGGCCACCAACACGAAGCAGGCAGTCAGTGAAGCGGGAATTGTCCCAGATCTCCCCGAAGTCAACTGCCAGCCGGCAATCTGGTACTTTGAATGTACTCATCAGAATCAGAATCAGAAAGGGTTTTATTCGCCATGTAAGTTCACACCGACACGGAATTTACTTTGGCAGGATGGTGCATACATTCAACATATAGGAATCTAAAATCTTAAATAAGTTTTAAACAAGTCTTACTATAATAAGGGTTAAAAGTCTAACATTAAGGGGCTGAAATATATAAAATTAAATAAATATCGAATATAAAATAGCTTTAAGATATAATTTAAAAATACAAATAGGGAAACATAGTTAATATCAGCAACGTGTCGTTATGTAGATCAAATGTTAAAAACAGTGTTAGCCCTTGGCCTTGTTTAACAGGCCAGCAGCAGATGGGAAGAAACTGTTTTTATGGCGTGAGGTTTTGGTCCTGATGGACCGAAGCCTTCTGCCGGAGGGGAGTAGCTGAAACAGAGAGTGTCCAGGGTGGGAGAAATCGGCCATAATCTTCCTCGCTCGCCTCATAGACCTTGTCGTGTGCAGGTCCTCGAGGGTCGGTAGATTGCAGGCAATTACCTTCTCAGCAGTGTGGATGATACGCTGCAGTCTGCTCTTGTCCTTGGCAGTGGCAGCAGCGTACCAGACGGTTATGGAGGAGGTGAGGATGGATTCAATGATCGCTGTATAGAATTGCACCATCATTGTCTTTGGCAGGTTGAATTTCTTCAGCTGCCGTAGAAAGTACATCCTCTGTTGAGCTTTCTTGGTGAGGGAGCTGATGTTCAATTCCCACTTGAGGTCCCGGGAGAGAATAGTGCCCAGGAAGCGGAAGGACTCTACAATTTTGACTGGGGAGTCTAACAGGGTGATGGGGGTGAGTGGTGCTGTATTCTTCCTGAAGTCCACAACCATCTCAACTGTCTTTAGAGCATTTAGCTCTAAGTTGTTCTGGCTACACCAGGTCACCAGATTGTCAGCTTCCCACCTATAGTCAGACTCATCCCCACCAGAGATCAGCCCAATGAGGGTGGTGTCATCCGCAAACTTCAATAGTTTGACGGACAGATGATTGGAGGTGCAGCTGTTGGTATACAGGGAGAAGAGCAGAGGGGAAAGGACGCAGCCCTGAGGAGTTCCGGTGCTGATGGACCTGGAGCCAGAGACTTGTGTTCCCAGCTTAACGCACTGCCTCCTGTCAGTCAGGAAGTCTGTGATCCATTTACCGGTGGTGTATGGCACGTTCAGCTGGTAGAGCTTGTCCTGAAGCAGGGCAGGGATGATGGTGTTGAAGGCAGAGCTGAAGTCCACAAACAGGATCCTGGCGTAGGATGCTGGGGCGTCCAGATGCTGTAGGGTGAAGTGGAGGGCCATGTTAACTGCATCGTCCACAGACCTGTTGGCTCTGTAGGCAAACTGAAGGGGGTCCAGGAGAGGGTCTGTGATGGCTTTGAGGTGTGCCAGGACCAGGCGCTCAAAAGACTTCATTACCACAGATGTAAGGGCGACCGGTCTGTAATCATTTAGTCCTGTTGGCCTTAGTTTTTTGGGCACAGGGATGATGGTGGAGGACTTGAGACAGGCTGGTACATGGCATGTCTCCAGGGAGGTGTTAAAGATGTTGGTGAACACCGGAGACAGCTGGTCAGCGCAGTGCCTGAGGGTGGCTGGAGAGACAGAGTCCGGCCCGGCTGCTTTGCGTGGATTCTGCCTCTTGAAAAGTCTATTAACTTCTCCCTCCTGAAAGGAGATAGTCGTCTCTGTAGTATTGGTGGGGGATGGGGCCTCTTGGGTTGGAAGGGGTGGTTCAGGACAGTCCAATTGTCTTTCAAATCTACAGTAGAACTCGTTCAGGTCGTTGGCTAGGCGGGAGTCGTTAGTGGTGTGGGGGGCTCTGGGTTTGTAGTTGGTGATCTGCCTGAGCCCTCTCCAGACAGAAGCAGCGTCGTTTGTAGAGAACTGGTGTTTTAGTCTCTCTGAGTACAGTCGTTTAGCCTCTCTCACCGCTTTGCTAAACCTGTTCTTCGACTCCTTGAATCTGTCTCTATCTCCACTCCTAAACGCTTCCTCCTTCTCCAACCTCAACCTTCTGAGCTTTGCTGAGAACCAGGGCTTATTGTTGTTAAAGTTCACCCTGGTACGTGTTGGGATACAGCAGTCCTCACAGAAGCTGATGTAGGACGTCACAGCCTCTGTGAGTTCATCCAGACTATTGGTAGCAGTCGTGAACATATCCCAGTCAGTACAGTCTAAGCACGCCCGCAAATCTTCCACAGCCTGACTGGTCCACTGTTTAGATGTCCTCACAGCAGGTTTACAGAGTTTTAGTTTCTGCCTGTATGCAGGAATCAGGTGGACCATGGCATGGTCAGAGTGTCCTAGTGCTGCTCGGGGGACGGCGTGGTAGGCTCTACTGACTGTAGTGTAGCAGTGATCCAGAGTGTTCCCTTCTCTGGTTGGGCATTTAATGAATTGTATGTATTTGGGGAGTTCGTGGCTGAGATTACCTTTGTTAAAGTCGCCAAGTACGATAACCAACGAATCTGGATTTGCTCGCTCCACACTCAGAATCTGATCGGCGAGCATGCGTTGGGCCTCTTTAACCTGAGGACAAGGCGGCAAATAAACTCCGACCAAAATGAGCGACGCGAACTCGCGAGGCGAGTAAAACGGTTTACAGGTTATAAAAATTGATTCAAGGAGTGGAGAACAATGTTGCAGAATCACTGTGACATCTACACACCAGCCACTGTTAATGTAAAAACAAATACCACCGCCTTTCGTCTTGCCGGAGAGTGCTATGTCACGATCCGATCTTACAAGATGGAATCCTGCTAGTTGTAGCGAAGTGTCCGGAATCAAATCACACAGCCATGTTTCCGTGAAGCACAATGCAGAAGCTGAAAGAAAGTCTTTGTTTTTTACCATCAGTAGCTGAAGTTCATCCATTTTGTTGTACAGTGAACGTACGTTGGAGAGGAAAAAGCTCGGAAGCACTGTTCGGATCCCGCGTCTGCGTAGCCGTACTAGAGCCCCCGACCGTTTACCCCTTGGGCGGCGTTTCGTTGCTTGAGCAAAGCCTAGCGCGGCATTGACTAGAATGCCTACTAATTCTGCCGCTGGAAGCAGAAAAGTAGGAATTAAATCCACAGGAGTTGTTTCCCTGATATTTAAAAGTTCATCTCTTGTTAGAGAACTCCGAAAATCTTGGCAAAACACTGAATTGACAGACAAAACAAGACAAAACAGGGCGCACCGACCGGCTGAGGCTACCATCATCAGCGCCATCTTCGCACCAGCACGGGTGTGCTGAACAGCAGGACTCTCTCACCAGCACTGGTGTGTTGAACAGTAGGCCCCTCTCACCAGCATGGCAGTGGTGAACAGCAGGCCCCTCTCACCAACACGGGTGTGATGAACAGTAGGCCTCTCTCACCAGCATGGGAGTGAACAGCAGGCCCCTCTCACCAACACGGGGGTGATGAACAGCACGCCCCTCACACCAGCACGGGTGTGATGAATAGTAGGCCTCTCTCACCAGCACGGGTGTGATGAACAGCAGGCCCCTCTCACCAGCACGGGTGTGTTGAACAGCAGGCCCCTCTCACCAGCACGGGTGTGTTGAACAGCAGGCCCCTCTCACCAGCACGGGTGTGTTGAACAGCAGGCCCCTCTCACCAGCACGGGTGTGCTGAACAGTAGGCCCCTCTCACCAGCACGGGTCTGTTGAACAGCAGGCCCCTCTCACCAGCACGGGTGTGCTGAACAGTAGGCCCCTCAACACGGGTGTGCTGAACAGCAGGCCACTCTCACCAACACGGGTGTGCTGAACAGTAGGCCCCTCAACAGCAGGCCCCTCTCACCAGCACGGGTGTGCTGAACAGCAGGCCCCTCAACACGGGTGTGCTGAACAGCAGGCCTCTCTCACCAGCACCGGTGTGCTGAACAGCAGGCCCCTCTCACCAACACGGATGTGATGAACAGCAGGCCCCTCTCACCAGCACGGGTGTGCTGAACAGCAGGCCCCTCAACACGTGTGAGCTGAACAGCAGGCCTCTCTCACCAGCACGGGTGTGCTGAACAGCAGGCCCCTCTCACCAGCACGGGTGTGCTGAAAAGCAGTGTGTTGAACAGCAGGCCTCTCTCACCAGCAAGGGTGTGCTGAACAGCAGGCCCCTCAACACGGGTGTACTGAACAGCAGGCCTCTCTCACCAGCACGGGTGTGATGAACAGCAGGCCCCAAAACAGCAGGCCTCTCTCACCAGCACGGGTGTGATGAACAGCAGGCCTCTCTCACCAGCACGAGTGTGTTGAACAGCAAGCCCCTCTCAAGACAAAACAAGACAAAACTGGACAAAACAGGGCGCACCAACCGGCCGAGGCTGCCATCATCGGCGCCATCTTGGGTGGTTAAACATGCTGGATTGACCAGAAATGTTCACGGAATCCTGCCCCACACTAACCTGCATAAACATCAACCAGCTTTGAGAAGGCATTTGATGATTTTTTTATACAAATCCTCACTTAACTTCACATTTTGCATGAAGATGTAGGCTTTGGTTCAATCAAGCAAGCAAATCTGCACAAACATCCTATATCAGAACAAGTGTTGTGAATAATGCCAAAATAGTGGTCCGTGAAATGTTTTTCATATTAATCAATTTTCATTCTATATTTTTGTCAAGTTATTTTACACTGTATAAACAGTTTCAACAGGTAGTGAGGCCCCTAATTATGGGTTCTGCACAGCAACAGAGGAAGTGAACAGCCCTCCTTGATGTGCTTCCTTTCATTATCAAAAATGCTTGTATTTTGTAAAGGATTTTAAAGGTAAAAAAATTTAATCTGGTGATTAAAAGGACCCCCCCAAGGACAATAAACATTTACATCAAACTGGCTGATGTCCGAGAATAGGAAAAGGAATTCATGTGGCGACATTTAAACAAAACACATTATGTAATACCTGACATTCTAGTTTATAAAAATGTCAAGGTTTAAATATAAACACTATCCAGAGGGAGAAAACCTAAAAAAAATTAAGCTTGATTATTTAATTGTTGTGCTATGTTAACTCTAGCACCAGTGGAGGAAAAAAGTGCTTGGAAAACTCATGTTAACAATTTCCTTGTATGGAACAGGGAAAGTAATTATTACAATCTTCAATTAAGTAGAATATTGACTCCAACTGTGCAATTGTAATGAATAAAATAGAAAATTACACAATAGCCGCAGCATGTCATACTTACTTCACCAAAGAGTGTCAGTTTGTTATCTGGAAGCAAGCTATTAGATTCATCAAGCAAAAAATCTCTTCGAATGAATTTTTTAAATCCCCAGTCTTTTCCTTGGACAAAGCGGTATGCTCGCGGGGTCTCTGTAAAAAAATAGGTTTCAAACAATACTCACCAGTTCTTACAATAAACTGTGGTAATTTCATGTAATGGGAAAAAAAAAACTTCATTATATTTTCAAAATGTAAAGATAGCAATGTATTCTAAAGCCCTGCGCCACGGTGGCAGTCAACTACCTCGCCTGGTATATAGGTCATGGGTTCGATCTCAACCCTGATGCCTGTATATTTGGAGTCTGCATGTTCTCCTTGTGCTTGCATGTATTTTTATCCAGGTCTTCCGGTTTTTCCCTCCATATTTATAAAAATCCAGAGTATTTGGCTGCTATGCATTTCCACACAATAAGCCATCTCGTTAGGCTATTGTTTGTGGCCAGGGCACTTCTGAAAAAGAGCTATGTACAGTGAGGAAAAAAAAGTATTTGATCCCCTGCTGATTTTGTACGTTTGCCCACTGACAAAGAAATGATCAGTCTATCATTTTAATGATAGGTTTATTTGAACAGTGAGAGACAGAATAACAACAAAATCCAGAAAAACGCATGTCAAAAATGTTATAAATTGATTTGTATTTTAATGAGGGAAATAAATATTTTACCCCTCTGCAAAACATGACCTAGTACTTGGTGGCAAAACCCTTGTTGGCAATCACAGAGGTCAGACGTTTCTTGTAGTTGGCCACCTGGTTTGCACACATCTCAGGAGGGATTTTGTCCCACTCCTCTTTGCAGATCTTCTCCAAGTCATTAAGGTTTCGAGGCTGACGTTTGGCAACTCGAACCTTCAGCTCCCTCCACATATTTTCTATGGGATTAAGGTCTGGAGACTGGCTAGGCCACTCCAGGACCTTAATGTGCTTTTTCTTGAGCCACTCCTTTGTTGCCTTGGCCGTGTGTTTTGGGTTATTGTCATGCTGGAATACCCATACACGACCCATTTTCAATGCCCTGGCTGAGGGAAGGAGGTTCTCACATGGCCCCGTCCATTTTCCCTTTGATGCGGTGAAGTTGTCCCGTCCCCTTAGCAGAAAAACACCCCCAAAGCATAATGTTTCCACCTCCATGTTTGACAGTGGGGATGGTGTTTTTGGCGTCATAGGCAGCATTCCTCCTCCTCCAAACACGGCGAGTTGAGTTGATGCCAAAGAGGTCCATTTTGGTCTCATCTGACCACAACACTTTCACCCAGTTGTCCTCTGAATCACTCAGATGTTCATTGGCAAGCTTCAGACGGGCATGTATATGTGCTTTCTTGAGCAGGGGGACCTTGCGGGCGCTGCAGGATTTCAGTCCTTCACGGCGTAGTGTGTTACCAATTGTTTTCTTGGTGGCTATGGTCCCAGCTGCATTGAGATCATTGACAAGATCCTCCTGTGTAGTTCTGGGCTGATTCCTCACCGTTCTCATGATCATTGCAACCCCACGAGGTGAGATCTTGCATGGGGCCCCAGACCGAGGGAGATTGACAGTTCTTTTGTGTTTCTTCCATTTGCGAATAATCGCACCAACTGTTGTCACCTTCTCACCAAGCTGCTTGGCAATGGTCTTGTAGCCCATTCCAGCCATGTGTAGGTCTACAATCTTGTCCCTGCCATCCTTGGAGAGCTCTTTGGTCTTGGCCATGGTGGAGAGTTTGGAATCTGATTGATTGCTTCTGTGGAAAGGTGTCTGTTATACAGGTAAGCTGAGATTAGGAGCACTCCCTTTAAGAGTGTGCTCCTAATCTCAGCTCGTTACCTGTATAAAAGACACCTGGGAGCCAGAAATCTTTCTGATTGAGAGGGAGTCAAATACTTATTTCCCTCATTAAAATGCCAATCAATTTATACAATTTTTGACATGCGTTTTTCTGGATTTTGTTGTTGTTATTCTGTCTCTCACTGTTCAAATAAACCTACCATGAAAATTATAGACTGATCACTTCTTTGTTAGTGGGCAAACGTATAAAATCAGCAGGGCATCAAATACTTTTTTCCCACACTGTAGCTCAGTGGGCCTTGCCTGGTAAAATAAAAATAGTTCAGTTTAGCTTTTAACTTCAAGGTAGATGAAAATCAGACCTGGATTTAAGTGTATGAAGATATAGTTCATATGGATTAGGTGAATGTGTTTGTGTATTAATAATGCTTGTCTTTGTAAACATGGTTGTGTGACGTGAGTTACATGTTAACATTACCAAAGACAACACCAAAGCAAATACTAAGAAAAAAACATGAAAGTTTAAAACAAAAAGATAGATTTAGACTCTCAGAGAAATGTTAATAGCCTTAGCAAAGCACAGTAAATGTATGGATGTCATCACTTAAAATAGTTATCGCGCATTGAAAGAGTATCCTGAAAGTAATAAGGCAATTATAAAACAAACAATATGAACCACTAAAGCAAGGTAAAGGAGAAGTGTGAAATGGGATGAAAATGCCAACCTTTGTAAAACCACCAGAAATGAATAAAAAAATGGATGAGAATACAAACAAAAATAATGAAGTTGTAATAAACAGTGAGTGCAAGCAGAAAAAATAAAGCCGTCACTTGATAAATTACAATGGAATAACACATGGTGAAGATTGTAAAACTAGGAAAAGAAATGTCCGTGAATGACAATGTCCAGGTACACTAAGCAAAATAAAATTATTATTGGAGGGTCAATATCATGGAAAACACAAAAATATGCATAATGGAAACTCCTGAAGGTGGAACAGGATCAAGATCACTTTTGGAATATGAATTTGATAATGAAAAGTTGCAATGTGCTACAGGATGAAAGATTCCAATCTAGTGCATATTACCTACTATGAAACACTGATTACAAATAGAAACACTGACAAATGGAATAAAACTACAAAGTACACAAAGCGTGGAGAGAAGTATGTTGAGAATTACAGTGAGAAACTGAAAGAGGAACACGTTGGTCAAATCAAAACGGCAAATTAGAGACATCATATTCACTGTTGTAAATATAGATTGGGCTTGGACAGGACACATCGCTAAATGGGATGGTTGATGGATGAGACTAGTGGTCGAATAGGAAGAAAAGTAAAGTACATGCCCAAGACGATGTCAAACGTAGACAAGGAGATATTAGATCAGCTCATGTGAAGGATGAGGGATGGTGTTCGTAAGGTTTATAAAATGTTTCAAGCAGTCGATAAATAATGGCTGATTATGATATAATCCTGTTACCAAATACACATATGACGTGAATTGATACTTTAATACAAGTAGTTTCACCCATAGCCTTGGTTTCCTCTCCCTTGGCATTAAGAATAGAAATCTTGAACTTGGCGTAGACTTCACTCTTGGGACAGCTGACCAATAACAAGGACAACGATAGGTAATCTTTGCTCTCTTCGTCAAAACCCTCGGGGTTTATGCGTAGGCACCTGATTGAACATATGAACAAGACATGGTCGTTAATATTAGGTGTGTATGTACGCGCAGACTACATTACTAAAACAATATAGTATGAACTAAAACATGCACTATGCAAAATTGTTCTAGTAAAGCACCTCCGTGAGCATTGTGATTTTTTTTTAATGTCATAAAATAGCCAGAATTTACTGTACCATTTCAATGTATCATTGGTGCCTGCTGAAAATGTAGAACTCTTGAGAACTTGGCCCATTTCTTCAAGACAGAAGCTGAAATTGTTGATGGTCCACATATAAGAGAACTTTACGACCTTAACCTGAAACACACGAGCACATAACAGCTATAAAGCTCATGCATTACCATAAATACATGACCATTGACAAACCCTCAAGCATTTCACCCACACATCTGAATATTGTGCTCAAAAAACACAAACTGTCTATAAGGAAAGAAACATTACTGTAAATGAAAGGGTCTTATTAGTGTTCTGGGATTACCTTGCATGTTCATTACTGCACAGCGTTAACACAACAAGTCTCAACATGTCATAGATTAGAGTGTGCAATAAAAGGCCTTTTTATTTTTTTATTTGATAAAAACTGCTGCCCCTTTTGTAAAAATACACTACCAGTCAAAATCAGAGACAATTATCTAGTATAATGTTGTTAGTGCAATTCTATGAACTTTGCAATCTGATGTACAAAAATAGCCTGTACAATGATAATCCATAATTGCACTTACACATAATTATGAAACCATTTTGGATGGCTTTGCGCGATGAAACAAAAAACGTGTAAAAAGTTAAATACATTAGCCATGCGCATACTTTGATCGGCACAAGACGGGAGACCCGTTGAATGTGATTGGCCACAACAGGGGAACAAGTTACCTGTGTGTAGCACCAGCTTTCTGCGATGGGCACATTGGACATTTCAGACGGAGGTGGAGGGCTCGGGGGCCCTGGACATGTTTGCATTGAATACGAGGGAAGTGACATCATCAGGTGACATTAAGAGGGGAAGTGGGACCATCAGGAGGTGGAACATTA